>NC_052174.1:11451060-11601060 GCF_902713615.1 Scyliorhinus canicula
TCCCGTTGGTGGAAGGGTTGAGAAGGAGAGGGACACAGATTGAAGGTGATTGGCTAAAGGGGCAACGGAGAGGGGAGGAGAAACGTTTTAGCCCAGCGAGGGATCAGGATCGGGAAGGTACTGTCCGAGAGCGCGGTGGAGGCAGATTCAATCAAGGCTTTTTCCGGAGAGAATTGGATTGTGATCAGTAGAGGAAGGATGTTCCAGGTGAGGGGTAGAAGGCGGCCGGGGGGCGGGGGGTGGGGGGGGGGGGGGCTTCTTCTCTCTGTAACAATTCTCCGATTTTGTGACTGTTGGCGGCCGTGCCTTCAACTTCCTGAGCCCTGAGCTCTGGAATTCCTCCTGAAACCTCTGCAAATCCTGGATAACTGTCTGCGGGATTCCCAACTCCAGCCGCTTGTCGATGGGATCTCCCATTGACGACACCCACCACCAATTCTGCGATAAGCTCTTTCCCGGGTCAATGCCAGCCAGCCGGCAAAAGGCGTTGCCCGATACCCTGTTGGTCCGCAGGACCCGGGAAGTTGCCAGGGTCCATCCCCAACGATGCCTTCCCGCTGCCCATTCGCGGAAAGTGAGCATCACTGGCGAAGCCGACACTTGTTACCCATCTCTAATTGCCCCTTGGGAAGGTGGCGCTGAGCCAGCTTCTGGGCCTCTGCAGTCTGCGTGGCATTAGTACACCCAACGCAGCAACGTAGATGCCACTTGGGTCCCACCGTGTCCAGTGTGGCCCTGGCGGGGCCGAGCCTCGGGCCCTGGCACAGTTTTGGACGCCTTAAAAGCTGAAAAACCGCGCATTTCTCTACGAGAGGAAGCGATGAAGCTTCATCGGAGTGATTCCTGGCACGAGAGATTGAACAAAGTAAGCCCATCATCGATGGAACTGAAAAGAATACGAGGTGATCTGACTGAAATTATAACAGTTTTGAACATCTTGACAGGGAATCCAGAGGTCAACCGACTCAGGATGAGAGGTCGGCCATTTTGGACTGAGATCAGCCATTGCTTGACTCAGAGGATGGGAGTCTTTGGCATTCGGGACCCCAGAGAGCTCTGGACGTATTCAGTCGCTGGGTATATTAAAGACTGATAGGGGTAAGTCTCTGGGCACTGAGGAAGTTAAAGGACACGGGCACAGTACGGGAATGTGACACAGGAGCAACCACGATCTGGTTGAAGGACAGGTGAGCCTCAAAGGGCCAAATGGACTTTTCCTGCGAAATTCCCATTGATCTGCGAGGTGATGGGTCGCATCAACCAGGTGTGGTGGAGATAACAATTCAGATCAGGAGGTGGTGGTACTGACCATTGTACATCACAGAGATAGGCATGGTGACAGGGACAGCTATACTCTGTATCTAACCCCGTGCTGTACCTGTCCTGGGAGTGTTTGATGGGGACAGTGCAGAGGGAGCTTTACTCTGTATCTAACCCCGTGCTGTACCTGTCCTGGGAGTGTTTGATGGGGACAGTGTAGAGGGAGCTTTACTCTGTATCTAACCCCGTGCTGTACCTGTCCTGGGAGTGTTTGATGGGGACAGCGTAGAGGGAGCTTTACTCTGTATCTAACCCCATGCTGTACCTGTCCTGGGAGTGTTTGATGGGGACAGTGTAGAGAGAGCTTTACTCTGTATCTAACCCCGTGCTGTACCTGTCCTGGGAGTGTTTGATGGGGACAGTGTAGAGGGAGCTTTACTCTGTGTCTAACCCCGTGCTGTACCTGTCCTGGGAGTGTTTGATGGGGACAGTGTAGAGGGAGCTTTACTCTGTATCTAACCCCGTGCTGTACCTGTCCTGGGAGTGTTTGATGGGGACAGTGTAGAGGGAGCTTTACTCTGTATCTAACCCCGTGCTGTACCTGTCCTGGGAGTGTTTGATGGGGACAGTGTAGAGGGAGCTTTACTCTGTATCTAACCCCGTGCTGTACCTGTCCTTGGAGTGTTTGATGGGGACAGTGTAGAGGGAGCTTTACTCTGTATATAACCCCGTGCTGTACCTGTCCTGGGAGAGTTTGATGGGGACAGTGTAGAGGGAGCTTTACTCTGTATCTAACCCCGTGCTGTACCTGTCCTGGGAGTGTTTGATGGGGACAGTGGAGAGGGAGCTTTACTCTGTATCTAACCCCGTGCTGTACCTGTCCTGGGAGTGTTTGATGGGGACAGTGCAGAGGGAGCTTTACTCTGTATCTAACCCCGTGCTGTACCTGTCCTGGGAGTGTTTGATGGGGACAGTGTAGAGGGAGCTTTACTCTGTATCTAACCCCGTGCTGTACCTGTCCTGGGAGTGTTTGATGGGGACAGCGTAGAGGGAGCTTTACTCTGTATCTAACCCCATGCTGTACCTGTCCTGGGAGTGTTTGATGGGGACAGTGTAGAGGGAGCTTTACTCTGTATCTAACCCCGTGCTGTACCTGTCCTGGGAGTGTTTGATGGGGACAGTGTAGAGGAAGCTTTACTCTGTGTCTAACCCCGTGCTGTACCTGTCCTGGGAGTGTTTGATGGGGACAGTGTAGAGGGAGCTTTACTCTGTATCTAACCCCGTGCTGTACCTGTCCTGGGAGTGTTTGATGGGAACAGTGTAGAGGGAGCTTTACTCTGTATCTAACCCCGTGCTGTACCTGTCCTGGGAGTGTTTGATGGGGACAGTGTAGAGGGAGCTTTACTCTGTATCTAACCCCGTGCTGTACCTGTCCTTGGAGTGTTTGATGGGGACAGTGTAGAGGGAGCTTTACTCTGTATATAACCCCGTGCTGTACCTGTCCTGGGAGAGTTTGATGGGGACAGTGTAGAGGGAGCTTTACTCTGTATCTAACCCCGTGCTGTACCTGTCCTGGGAGTGTTTGATGGGGACAGTGTAGAGGGAGCTTTACTCTGTATCTAACCCCGTGCTGTACCTGTCCTGGGAGTGTTTGACGGGGACAGTGTAGAGGGAGCTTTACTCTGTATCTAGCCCTGTGCTGTACCTGTCCTGGAAGTGATTGATGGGGACAGTGTAGAGGGAGCTTTACTCTGTATCTAACCCTGTGCTGTACCTGTCCTGGGAGTGATTGATGGGGACAGTGTAGAGGGAGCTTTACTTTGTATCTAACCCCGTGCTGTACCTGTCCTGGGAGTGTTTGATGGGGACAGTGTAGAGGGAGCTTTACTCTGTATCTAACCCCGTGCTGTACCTGTCCTGGGAGTGTTTGATGGGGACAGTGTAGAGGGAGCTTTACTCTGTATCTAACCCCGTGCTGTACCTGTCCTGGGAGTGTTTGATGGGGACAGTGTAGAGGGAGCTTTACTCTGTATCTGACCCCGTGCTGTACCTGTCCTGGGAGTGTTTGATGGGGACAGTGTAGAGGGAGCTTTACTCTGTATCTAACCCCGTGCTGTACCTGTCCTGGGAGTGTTTGATGGGGATAGTGTAGAGGGAGCTTCACTCTGTATCTGAACCCGTGCTGTACCTGTCCTGGGAGTGTTTGATGCAGACAGTGTAGAGGGAGCTTTACTCTGTATCTAACCCCGTGCTGTACCTGTCCTGGGAGTGTTTGATGAGGACAGTGTATAGGGAGCTTTACTCTGTATCTAACCCCGTGCTGTACCTGTCCTGGGAGTGTTTGATGGGGACAGTGTAGAGGGAGCTTTACTCTGTATCTAACCCCGTGCTGTACCTGTCCTGGGAGTGTTTGATGGGGACAGTGTAGAGGGAGCTTTACTCTGTATCTAACCCCGTGCTGTACCTGTCCTGGGAGTGTTTGATGGGGACAGCGTAGAGGGAGCTTTACTCTGTATCTAACCCCGTGCTGTACCTGTCCTGGGAGTGTTTGATGGGGACAGTGTAGAGAGAGCTTTACTCTGTATCTAACCCCGTGCTGTACCTGTCCTGGGAGTGTTTGATGGGGACAGTGTAGAGGGAGCTTTACTCTGTGTCTAACCCCGTGCTGTACCTGTCCTGGGAGTGTTTGATGGGGACAGTGTAGAGGGAGCTTTACTCTGTATCTAACCCCGTGCTGTACCTGTCCTGGGAGTGTTTGATGGGGACAGTGTAGAGGGAGCTTTACTCTGTATCTAACCCCGTGCTGTACCTGTCCTGGGAGTGTTTGATGGGGACAGTGTAGAGGGAGCTTTACTCTGTATCTAACCCCGTGCTGTACCTGTCCTTGGAGTGTTTGATGGGGACAGTGTAGAGGGAGCTTTACTCTGTATATAACCCCGTGCTGTACCTGTCCTGGGAGAGATTGATGGGGACAGTGTAGAGGGAGCTTTACTCTGTATCTAACCCCGTGCTGTACCTGTCCTGGGAGTGTTTGATGGGGACAGTGGAGAGGGAGCTTTACTCTGTATCTAACCCCGTGCTGTACCTGTCCTGGGAGTGTTTGATGGGGACAGCGTAGAGGGAGCTTTACTCTGTATCTAACCCCATGCTGTACCTGTCCTGGGAGTGTTTGATGGGGACAGTGTAGAGGGAGCTTTACTCTGTATCTAACCCCGTGCTGTACCTGTCCTGGGAGTGTTTGATGGGGACAGTGTAGAGGGAGCTTTACTCTGTGTCTAACCCCGTGCTGTACCTGTCCTGGGAGTGTTTGATGGGGACAGTGTAGAGGGAGCTTTACTCTGTATCTAACCCCGTGCTGTACCTGTCCTGGGAGTGTTTGATGGGGACAGTGTAGAGGGAGCTTTACTCTGTATCTAACCCCGTGCTGTACCTGTCCTGGGAGTGTTTGATGGGGACAGTGTAGAGGGAGCTTTACTCTGTATCTAACCCCGTGCTGTACCTGTCCTTGGAGTGTTTGATGGGGACAGTGTAGAGGGAGCTTTACTCTGTATATAACCCCGTGCTGTACCTGTCCTGGGAGAGTTTGATGGGGACAGTGTAGAGGGAGCTTTACTCTGTATCTAACCCCGTGCTGTACCTGTCCTGGGAGTGTTTGATGGGGACAGTGTAGAGGGAGCTTTACTCTGTATCTAACCCCGTGCTGTACCTGTCCTGGGAGTGTTTGACGGGGACAGTGTAGAGGGAGCTTTACTCTGTATCTAGCCCTGTGCTGTACCTGTCCTGGGAGTGATTGATGGGGACAGTGTAGAGGGAGCTTTACTCTGTATCTAACCCTGTGCTGTACCTGTCCTGGGAGTGATTGATGGGGACAGTGTAGAGGGAGCTTTTCTTTGTATCTAACCCCGTGCTGTACCTGTCCTGGGAGTGTTTGATGGGGACAGTGTAGAGGGAGCTTTACTCTGTATCTAACCCCGTGCTGTACCTGTCCTGGGAGTGTTTGATGGGGACAGTGTAGAGGGAGCTTTACTCTGTATCTAACCCCGTGCTGTACCTGTCCTGGGAGTGTTTGATGGGGACAGTGTAGAGGGAGCTTTACTCTGTATCTGACCCCGTGCTGTACCTGTCCTGGGAGTGTTTGATGGGGACAGTGTAGAGGGAGCTTTACTCTGTATCTAACCCCGTGCTGTACCTGTCCTGGGAGTGTTTGATGGGGATAGTGTAGAGGGAGCTTCACTCTGTATCTGAACCCGTGCTGTACCTGTCCTGGGAGTGTTTGATGCAGACAGTGTAGAGGGAGCTTTACTCTGTATCTAACCCCGTGCTGTCCCTGTCCTGGGAGTGTTTGATGGGGACAGTGCAGAGGGAGCTTTACTCTGTATCTAACCCCGTGCTGTACCTGTCCTGGGAGTGTTTGATGGGGACAGTGTAGAGGGAGCTTTACTCTGTATCTAACCCCGTGCTGTACCTGTCCTGGGAGTGTTTGACGGGGACAGTGTAGAGGGAGCTTTACTCTGTATCTAGCCCTGTGCTGTACCTGTCCTGGGAGTGATTGATGGGGACAGTGTAGAGGGAGCTTTACTCTGTATCTAACCCTGTGCTGTACCTGTCCTGGGAGTGATTGATGGGGACAGTGTAGAGGGAGCTTTTCTTTGTATCTAACCCCGTGCTGTACCTGTCCTGGGAGTGTTTGATGGGGACAGTGTAGAGGGAGCTTTACTCTGTATCTAACCCCGTGCTGTACCTGTCCTGGGAGTGTTTGATGGGGACAGTGTAGAGGGAGCTTTACTCTGTATCTAACCCCGTGCTGTACCTGTCCTGGGAGTGTTTGATGGGGACAGTGTAGAGGGAGCTTTACTCTGTATCCAACCCCGTGCAGTACCTGTCCTGGGAGTGTTTGATGGGGACAGTGTAGAGGGAGCTTTACTCTGTATCTAACCCTGTGCTGTACCTGTCCTGGGAGTGTTTGATGGGGACAGTGTAGAGGGAGCTTTATTCTGTATCTAACCCCGTGCAGTACCTGTCCTGGGAGTGTTTGATGGGGACAGTGTAGAGGGAGCTTTACTCTGTATCTAACCCCGTGCTGTACCTGTCCTGGGAGTGTTTGATGGGGACAGTGTAGAGGGAGCTTTACTCTGTATCTAACCCCGTGCTGTACCTGTCCTGGGAGTGTTTGATGGGGACAGTGTAGAGGGAGCTTTACTCTGTATCTAACCCATACCTGTTTTCCCAAATGGCTTTAAACGCTGCGGATTGGTTTATGTTTCCAACCGTGAATTTGGTAGATTATTGCCGTGGTGGGTGTTGAGGGAACAAAGTTGGGTAAATAGTGATGACGTACAGATCAGCCAGGGTCTAATTAAATGGCGGACTGATGTTGTGGATTGAACGGCCTACTCCTGTTCCTGAGTGATGACGGAGCGGAAGGTGAATGATTTTCCAGACTGCCGCTTCTGATGGGTGCTATGGCCAAGTCGATGAGAAACCGGTTTGCTCTGGATTTTACTGGACGTGATTCAGTCACTTTGCCCAGTGGTCCGGAGGCACTGCTGAAACGTGGCGACCTGACCAATAGAGGGAGCTGTTTGGCTTGAAGCCAGCTGCCGCTGATCACCGCCCGTTTGACCGCTTCACTTCCACTGTCGCAGAAACTAATCCCGGAACTCCCTCCCTAACAGCACGGTGGGTGTGCCTACACCACGAGCGACTGAGCAGCTTCTCGAAGGCCGTCTCGAGGGTCAATAACTGCAGTCAAGACCCAGTAAAAATGAATTAAGTCAGACACTTGGCACCTCAATCCGGCATCTCTGTGTCTTCCCCAGGATTATCACCTTAATAATAATAATCTTTATTGGTGTCACAAGTAGGCGTACATTAACGCTGCGATGAAGTTACTGTGAAAAGCCCCTAGTCACCACATTCCGGCGTCTGTTCGGGTAACACAGAGGGAGAATTCAGAATGTACAATTCACCTAACCAGCACGTCTTGTGGGAGGAAACCGGAGCCCCCGGAGGAAACCCACGCAGACACGGGGGAGGACGTGCAGACCCCGCGCAGACGATGACCCGAGCCGGGAATCGAACCCGGGTCTCGGCTGCTGTGAAGCAACAGTGCTAATCACTGTGCTACCGTCCTGACTGTCTTATCCCATTTGATATTGCGTTTGGCTCAAGGTCGGCGAGAGGCTCTTGCATGGTGTCACTGGGCTATTACTCCCAGAGACCCAGGCCTATCTCTCGGGGACACAGGTTCAAAGCTCTGCAGAGTGTGAATGTGATTCACACCGGATTATAACCTGTGTATACATGTGTCTATATTGTAAGTGCAGTTGCACTACCTGACCTGCAGGGGGAGTAGCTCTGGGAATGTTTGAGAGTTGTACGGATCTTCTCCCTTGGCTCCGCCCAGGACTCCTCCCCCGGGAGCTGCTGTATAAAGATCAGTGCCACAGGGTCAGCCGGCCAGTTCACCAAAAGTTCAACGGCTAACAGGCTGGCTCTGTTGTAAGTATATTAAAACCGCTATTCTAATCCTACAAGCTTGTGTCCGTAGAATTGTTGGTTCCAACACAGGGCAGCTGAGGGAATTTTTAATTCAGTTATAAAAAAAAAATCTTGCTGTTCTAAGTGTCAGCCCCGGTGACCACAAAGGGTGACACAGTGGGTTAGCACCGCTGCCTCACAATGCCAGGGACCCGGGTTCAATTCCGGCCTCAGGTGACTGTGCGGAGTCTGCACGTTCTCCCCCCCCGTGTGTGCGTGGGTTTCCTCCGGGTGCTCCGGCTTCCTCCCACATGTCCAAAGATGTGCAGGTTAGGGTGGATTGGCCGTGCTAAATTGCCCCTCAGTGTCCCAAGGATAAGTGGGGTTACAGGGTTACGGGGATGGGGTGGGGGAGTGGGCCTAGGTAGAGGCCTCTTTCGGACGGTTGGTGCAGACTCGATGGGCAAAATGGCCGCCAACTGCACTGTCGAGATTGGATGATTCTATGGAAGCTATCTATCATCAATTGTGGTACACTTCCATCCGGTTGACTACTGCTCTTTCAGGCAAAATCTACCATCCTTAACCTGTCTGGCCTACATCTGACTCCAGATCCACAGCAATGTGCTTGACCCTGAAATGGCCCTGGCAAACCACTTGATCCAAGGGGCCATTTAAGATGAGCACCATGTTGGGTGACATAGCTAAGATGGCAAAACAGTTTTTGAGATTGAATGATCGTGGTACAACACGAGCGTGAGAGTGGAGCAACGAAACGGACTCTAAAAATCACCGACATGTCACTGGTGATGGATAATTCTTTAATCAAGTTGCAAGGAGCAACTACATTGTCCGCCATTGACGCAGCAACCAACTGGAGTCCAATCTCACCCTCCCAAACCCAGCTGACAGCCATGGAGTTCAACTCCGCACATCCGCAGGGAAAAGCACGTGATCTTCGGCCAATTGACCATTCCGACTCTGGGACATCTCAGCCCATTGGCGATAAACCCCAACATCATCTAACATTTACTGACGGAGGGGATGGTCAAGACCGCGACCTCTTCCAGCCTTGTCAGGAGACCTCTTTGAAGGGTGAATTTTCCTCATGCAGGAATCTAAGTGGCGGTGTCAAGTCTCCAAGACAAGGATGTTGCCTAACAGATACACAATCATTGTCAATCAAGGATCTGCAGCCGGAACCAGGAAGTCCTCTCTCCCGAGCGGCGGGGTCACTTGTGGCTCTCGTGACGCTCACCACCCAGCGGGGTGGTCTGCGGTGGAGGGTTGTGGGGTCACCGGAGCATCTGTTGGTCCCCTCCCCCTCCCCCCCCCCTCCCCCGTTGCTGCCGATCCAACAGTGAAGAGATGTCCCTTTCTAAACAGCTACTGATTTCACACAAGGCAGATTAAGAGCAGAATCGATCGACAATTACGTCCGTCCGGGATCCAATCCGGAAAGTCTTTCCTGAAAATCGGGAAATAATTGTTAATACTGCTTCTGTTTTTATTTACTCTGTCACAGGGTATGGGCGTCGCTGGCTCAGGCCCAGCATTTATCGCCCACCCCTAATTACCCCTTGAGAAGGTGGTGGGGGAGCCGCCATCATGAATCACGACAGTCCATGTGGTGTAGGTACACCCACTGTGCTGTTAGGGAGGGAGTTCCAGGATTTCGCCCCAGCGACAGTGAAGGAACGGCCGATATATTTCCCAGTCGGGGTGGGGAGGGGCTGGGAGGGGAACCTCCAGGTGGTGGGGTTCCCAGGTATCTGCTGCTCTTGTCCTTCTAGATGGTAGAGGCCGTGGGTTTGGAAGGTGCTGCCTAAGGAGCCTTGGTGAGTTGCTGCGGGGCATCTTGTAGACGGTACACACGGCTGCCACTGTGCGTCGGTGGGGGAGGGAATGAATGTTTGTGGATGGGGAGCCAATCAAGCGGGGCTGCTTTATCCTGGATGGTGTGGAGCTTCTTGAGTGTTGTTGGAGCTGCGCTCATCCAGGCAAGTGGAGAGTATTCCATCACACTCCTGACTTGGGCCTTGTAGATGGTGGACAGGCTTTGGGTGGGGGGGGGGGGGGGGGGGGGGGGGGTCAGGAGAAATCTCAGCCTCTGACCTGCCCCAGTACCACAGTATTTATATGGTTGGGTCCAGTTTAGTTTCTGATCAATGGCAACCCCCACAATGTTGATAGTGGGGGATTCAGCGATGTTAATACCACTGAATGTTGAGGGGAGATTCTCTTGTTGGAGGTTATGTGGCAGTTGTGTGGCGGGAATGTTAGTAGTCACTTGTCAGCTCAAGCCTGGATATTGTCCATGTAATGATCATAATAATAATCACTTACTGTCACAAGTCGGCTTCAATGAAGTTACTGTGAAAAGCCCCTAGTCGCCACATTCCGGCGCCTGTTCGGTGAGGCTGGGACGGGAATTGAACCCGCGCTGCTGGCCTTGTTCTGCATTACAAGCCAGCCGTTTAGCCCACTGTGCTAAACCAGTCTTTCTGCAACTGGACAGGGACTGCTTCAGTATCTGAGGAGCAGCGAATGGTGCTGAACATTGTGCAGTCATCCGCGAACATCCTGACCTCTGACCTTCTGATGGAAGGGAGGTCATTGATGAAGCAGCTGAAGATGGTTGGGTTGAGGACACGACCCTGGGGAACTCCTGCAGTGATGTCCTGGAGGTGAGATGATTGACCTCCGACCACCACAACCATCTTCCTTTATGATAGAGCCGACTAGGGAACAGGTAATTCTGGATTTAGTGATGTGTAATGAGGCAGACCTGATTAGGGAACTTAAGGTGAAGGAACCCTTAGGGAGCAGTGACCACAATATGATCGAATTTACCCTGCAGTTTGAGAGGGAGAAGCTGGAGTCAGATGTAACAGTATTGCAATTAAATAAGGGGAACTACAAAGACATGAGGGAGGAGCTGGCCAGAGTTGATTGGAGAAGGAGCCGAGCAGGGAAGACAGTGGAACAGCAATGGCAGGAGTTTCTGGGGGTTATTAGGGAGGCACAGCAGAAATTCATCCCAAGGAGGAGGAAACAGGCTAAGGGCAGGACAAGGAATCCATGGCTGACGAGGGAAGTCAAGGTCAGCATAAAAGCAAAAGAAAAAGTATACAAAGTGGCGAGGATTAGTGGGAAACCAGAGGATTGGGAAGCCTTTAAAAGTGAGCAAAGGACAACTAAAAAAAGCAATAAGGGGGGAGAAGATGAAGTACGAGTGCAAGCTAGCTAGTAATATAAAGGAAGATAGGAAGAGATTTTTTTCAATATATAAAAGGTAAGAGAGAGGCAAAAATAGACTTTGGATCACTGGAAAATGTGGCTGGAGAAGTAATAATAGGAAACAAAGAAATGGCAGAGGAACTGAGTAGTTACTTTGCATCAGTCTTCACGGTGGAAGATACCAGTGGGATGCCAGAGCTCCAGGAGAATCAGGGGGCAGAGGTGAGTGCAGTGACCATCACTAAGGAGAAGGTTCAGGGGAAACTGAAAGGTCTGAAGGTGGATAAATCACCTGGACCGGATGGTCTACATCCCAGGGTTCTAAAAGAGATAGCTGAGGAGGTTGTGGAGGCATTGGTGATGATCTTTCAGGAATCACTGGAGGCAGGAAGGGTCCCAGAGGACTGGAAAGTGGCTAATGTAACACCCCTGTTTAAGAAGGGAGGGAGGCAGAAGATGGGAAATTATAGGCCGGTTAGCCTGACTTCGGTCATTGGTAAGATTTTAGAGTCTGTTATTAAAGATGAGATCGCGAAGCACTTGGAAGTGCATGGTAAAATAGGACTGAGTCAGCACGGCTTTGTCAAAGGGAGGTCGTGTCTAACAAATCTGTTAGAGCTCTTTAAGGAGGTAACAAAGAAGTTAGACAAAACTTAGCCTAATTCAATTTAAGGTGCTACATAGAGCCCATATGACGGGGACAAGGATGAGTCGGTTCTTTGGGGGTGAGGACAGATGTGTCAGGTGTTCGGGAAGCCCAGCGAACCATGTCCATATGTTTTGGGCATGTCCGGCACTGGAGGAGTTCTGGAAGGGGGTGGCAAGGACGGTGTCGAGGGTGGTGGGATCCAGGGTCAAACCAGGATGGGGACTTGCGATCTTTGGGGTTGGGGTGGAGCCGGGGGTACAGGAGGCGAGAGAGGCCGGAGTACTGGCCTTTGTGTCCCTAGTTGCTCGAAGAAGGATACTAATACAGTGGAAGGACGCGAGGCCTCCAAGCGTGGAAACTTGGATTAATGACATGGCAAGCTTTATTCAGTTGGAAAGGGTCAAATTCGCCCTGAGAGGGTCGGTACAAGGGTTCTTCAGGCGGTGGCAGCCTTTCCTCGACTTTTTGGCTCAGAGATAGGGTACAGAGGTCGCAGCAGCAGCAACCCGGGGGGGAGGGGAGGGGGGGGGGGGGGGGGGGGGGTGGCAACAACGGTTGTGGTGGGTTATTTACGGTTGAAACGCGGGCAAATTTGCTCGCAGTTCATGTTTGATGTTGATTGTTGCTTTGTTTGTTTTTGGGGGAGGGGGGAGGGGGGGAGGGACAACGCGCGCGCGAGTTCGGGCGGGGGGGGGATATTTGTTAAGAGGGAATATTTTGTAATATTTTATAGTTAGTTGGGGTAAATATCTTCATGTAAAAAATTCTTTCAATAAAAATTATTTAAAAAAAAAAGAAGTTAGACAAAGGAGAACCAGTGGACGTGATTTATTTAGATTTCCAGAAGGCCTTTGACAAGGTGCCGCATAGGAGGCTGTTCAATAAATTAAGAGCCCACGGTGTTCAGGGTAAGATCCTGGCATGGATAGAGGATTGGCTGACTGGCAGAAGGCAGGTGGTGGGGGTAAAGGGGTCTTTTTCAGGAAGGCAGCCGGTGACTAGTGGTGTGCCTGAGGGGGTCTGTGCTGGGACCACAACTTCTCACAATATACATCAATGATCTGGAAGAAGGAACTGAAGGCACTGTTGCTAAGTTTGCAGATGGTACAAAGATCTGTAGAGGGACAGGTAGTATTGAGGAAGCAAGGGGGCTGCAGAAGGATTTGGACAGGCTAGGAGAGTGGGCAATGAAGTGGCAGATGGAATACAATGTGGTAAAGTGTGAGGTTATGAACTTTGGAAGGAGAAATGGAGGCATAGACAATTTTCTAAATGGGGAAAATACTGAGGCAATCAGAAGCACAAAGGGACTTGGGAGTCCTTGTTCACGATTCTCTTAAGGTTAATGTGCAGGTTCAGTCGACAGTTAGGAAGGCAAATGCAATGTTAGCATTCATGTCAAGAGGGCTAGAATACAAGAGCAGGGATGTACTTCTGAGGCTGTATAAGGCTCTGGTCAGACCCCATTTGGAGTATTGTGAGCAGTTTGGGCCCCGTATCTAAGGAAGGATGTGCTGGGCCTTGGAAAGGGTCCAGAGGAGATTCACAAGAATGATCCCTGGAATGAAGAGCTTGTTGAATGAGGAACAGTTGAAGACTCTGGGTCTGTACTCGTTGGAGTTTAGAAGGATGAGGGACGGATCTTATTGGAACTTACAGGATACTGCGAGGCCTGGATAGAGTGGACGTGGAGAGGATGTTTCCACTTGTAGGAAAACCTAGAACCAGAGGCCACAGCCTCAGACTGAAGGGACGATCCTTTAAAACAGATGAGGAGGAATTTCTTCAGCCAGAGGGTGGTGAATCTGTGGAACTCGTTGCCGCAGAAGGCTGTGGAAGCCAAATCACCGAGTGTCTTTAAGACGGAGATAGATAGGTTCTTGATTAATCAGGGGATCAGGGGTTACGGGGAGAAGGCAGGGGAATGGGGATGAGAGAAATATCAGCCATGATTAAATGGCGGAGCAGACTTGATGGGCCGAGTGGCCTAATTCTGCTCCTATGTCTTATGGTCTTATGGACGACAGGTTCCCTTCTCAGTCAGCGACAGTTGTCACGGCGACCATTCTACTGGACACCCTTTCCCATGAGGCAGTGGGGGGAATGTTCTGCTCCGCGGAGGGCGCTGTGCAAGTTGCGGTTGGTGGCGTATCGTCGAAGGCCTGGCTTTCTGGGGAAATAAATAATGTCGCCAAGCCTGTGGCGAAATCCACTTACCAGGACGATGGCCGCTCACTGGAGAATTTGCAGATATTGGGGAACACATTGTTTGAGACAGCATTTCTCGCCCTTGGCGCATTCCTTGTCGGTTCGACAATGTTTTCCTGTGGGAGGCAGGACAGGAGAGATGCGGTTCAAGTACCGGGACAGCAGCATTCGCGACTAACTGCGTTCCAAGACCCCGGATTCGAACTTCACCCATCGCGTCAAAGCCTAACCCGGTGACTTTAGCCAGGAATCGCTTTCTCGGAATTCCGCCAGCTTTCAGGAGCCAGGGCCTGACCCCCCACTGCCGGGGGTGGAGGGGTCACAAACCTTCCCAGGGGGTGGCCCACCACCACCACCTTCCTAACGGCGTCAAGGGACGTACAATGGGCGCCTCGAGTGCCCGTATCGGAGGACTGAGTTGGTTCATAGAATTTACAGTGCAGAGGGAGGCCATTCGGCCCATCGAGTCTGCACCGGCTCTTGGAAACAGCACCCCACCCAAGGTCAACACCTCCACCCTATCCCCATAGCCCAATAACCCCCGCCCAACACTGAGGGCAATTTTGGACACTAAGGGGCAATTTATCACGGCCAATCCACCCTAACCTGCACATCTAACATTTTCTTAAAAAAAAATGGGGCAGCACGGTAGCATGGTGGTTAGCATAAATGCTTCACAGCTCCAGGGTCCCAGGTTCGATTCCCGGCTGGGTCACTGTCTGTGCGGAGTCTGCACGTCCTCCCCGTGTGTGCGTGGGTTTCCTCCGGGTGCTCCGGTTTCCTCCCACAGTCCAAAGATGTGCGGGTTAGGTGGATTGGCCAGGCTAAATTGCCCGTAGTGTCCTAAAAAATAAGGTTAATGGGGGTTGTTGGGTTACTGGCATAGGGTGGATACGTGGGCTTGAGTAGGGTGATCATTGCTCGGCACAACATCGAGGGCCGAAGGGCCTGTTCTGTGCTGTACTGTTCTAATTCTAATTCTAATCTCTGGACTTGTGGGAGGAAACCGGAGCACCCGGAGGAAACCCACGCACACACGGGGAGGACGTGCAGACTCCGCACAGAAAGTGACCCAAGCCGGGAATCGAACCTGGGACCCTGGAGCTGTGAATCAATTGTGCTAACCACTATGCTACCGTGCTGCCCGGTAAACAGAAGGCTCAGAGCAGATTCGCTTGGCTAATCCCCAGGTTGAGGGGGTTACCTGCGAAGAAAGGTTGGACAGTTTGGGCTTGTCCCCATTGGAATGCAGAAGAGTAAAAAGTCTTATTGAGGAGGACGTGACAGGAACAGGTGCGGGAAGGATGTACCCCTGTACAGGAGAGGCTGGAACCGGGGGAACACGGTTTACAAATGAGGAGTTTTCCGTTTCAGACGGAGATGAGGAGGAATCCTTTCTCTCAGAGAGCCAGGAGTCTCTGGAACTCTCTACCGCAGAGAGCAGTGTGTGCGGGGAGCTGGGTCATTGAATATCTTTCAGGTTGAGCTGGGTGGATTCTTGATCGACAAGGGAGTCCCGGGTTATGGGGGGGGATAGACGGGGGGGGCTCGGAGTTGAAGCCGCAGTCAGATTAGACGCGATCGTATTGAGGAGCGGTGCAGGTTCGAGGGGCCCATGAGCCCACTCCTGCCGTTATCACCGTGAGTGGGGGTAAAGGCCGTATCCGCACTAAATGAGCACCTTCACGGACATCAATACGCCGCCCCACCCAGCTGCCGCGAATCACTGCTGGTTTCCATAAACATAAAGCTGTCGGGGTGACCACGCCGGGCGGGGGGCGGGGGGACATGCACATGTAGGTTAAGCCCCCGGGCGGTGACGGATATGCCCGTTCAGCGCCCAGGCACCCACCACTGGCACTGCCACATGGGCAGTGTCTCCCTGGAGGTGTCACCCTGGCAGTGCCACCTTGGCAAACGCCAGGGGCTGGCCATACGCCGAGCCTCATTGGGCGTCCTCTCCTTGCACGGGGTGGGGGGGGGGGGGGGAGTTGGGAGCGCGCACCGATGCCCATGGGGAGAGAGCGATGTCCGTGAGAGGGGAGGGTGATGCTTGTCCTGCTGGGGGAGGGGCGGAGGGATTGCCCAATGTCTCGGGGGAGAGAGCGATGTCCGTGAGAGGGGAGGGTGATGCTTGCCCTGGGGGGGGGGGGGGGGGGGGGGGGGCGGAGGGATTGCCCAATGTCTCGGGGGAGAGAGCGATGACCGGGAGAGGGGAGGGTGATGGGTGATGTTTGTCATGGGGGTGGGGGAGGAGGGGAGCGATTTCTCCAATTCCTGGGTGTGGAGGGGGGTGATGATTGTGGGATGGTATAGGGTGGGGGGGGGGGGTGGTGTGGGGCGGTCCCTCCCGTGTCCGCGGGGTGGTGCACGAGAGTTAATTTCAGATGCGGGCCGGGACGCCTATTCAGGGTGGCGGCCCGCTCTCCGTGGAGCCGCCCTTGCCCTCCCAACCAGGCCCCCTGCCCTGGCACGTGTGCGCCAATAAACCTGGAGAGGTACACGGCGGTCTTCAGTCTCGACCCCGAAGCTCCGTCAAATTTCCTTCGACATCTCAGATTGTCCCAAATGGATCACCCCAAAGAAAAGGATAAGGCGGCTTCAAATTGGAGCTTCATAAGGTTCCACCACTGTTCGCGGAGAATGTGGGCAGATAAATAATGTGGGCGCTCGTGTGACGGCAACTTAATTCTCTTCACTGAAGATGTGCCCAACAGGCAACTTGACACGGCCGCCTACAGATCGTTGAACAGAATCATCCCATTCCCAATGGCAGAATAATCCTGGAATTCCCTCCCTAACAGCACTGTGGGTGTACCTACACCTCGGGGACTGCAGCAGATTCAAGATGGCGGCTCACCCACCACCTGGGAATGGGTCAGCAACGGCCACATCCCGTAAAAAAGTTAGAAGGAGCGTTCAGCCGCAGAGAATCCCAGACAATGAGATCAATGACTGTTTTCCACGTTTCCCGGTGTCGTTGTTTATTCTTGCCCGCTCATTTGCTTCACCACCCTTCCCTTCTCACGTGAATACCTACCTTTCCTCCACCCAAACCTGAGCCACATATTTATTCCCCTTCTTCTTCACAAATTAAAGATTGAATCACACCCTCCTTCTGTTCCCGCCCGATTTATGTTTTCATTGATTCCAGGGTTTTTTTTTTGACATTGCATCAAATGTGGTAAGCACAGCTCCAGGGTCCCGTGTTCGATTCCCCGCTGGGTCACTGTCTTGTGCGGAGTCTGCACGTTCTCCCCCGTGTGTGCGTGGGTTTCCTCCGGGTGCTCCGGTTTCCTACCACAGTCCAAAGATGTGCAGGTTAGGGTGGATTGGCCATGATAAATTGCCCCTTAGTGTCCAAAAAAGGTTAGGTGGGGGTTACTGTGTTACGGCGATAGGGTGGGGTGAACTCTCCAGGGGCCGTTGCAGACTCGATGGGCCGAATGGCCTCCTTCTGCACTGTAAATATTATGACCCTATGATCGAATGAGGTGGCATACGCTTTGGGTAAGTAGTACAATGAGAAATTGACCCCATTAATATTTTCACCAATGGACTACATAGAACATAGAACAGTGCGGCACAGAACAGGCCCTTCGGCCCTCGATGCTGTGCCGAGCATTGTCCGAAACCAAGATCAAGCTATCCCACTCCCTGTCATCCTGGTGTGCTCCATGTGCCTATCCAATAACCGCTTGAAAGTTCCTAAAGTGTCCGATTCCCACTATCACAGCAGGTAGTCCATTCCACACCCTAACCACTCTCGGAGTAAAGAACCTACCTCGGACATCCCTCCTATATCTCCCACCCTGAATCTTATAGTTATGCCCCCTTGCTACATCCACCCGAGGAAATAGTCTCTGAATGTCCACTCTATCTATCCTCCTCATCACCTTATAAACCTCTATTAAGTCGCCTCATCCTCCTCTGCTCCAAAGAGAAAAGCCCTCGCTCCCTCAACCTTTCCTCATAAGACCTACCCTCCAAACCAGGCAGCATCCTGGTAAATCTCCTTTGCACTGTTTCCAATGCTTCCACATCCTTCCTATAGTGAGGTGACCAAAACTGCACACAATACTCCAAATGTGGTCTCACCAGGGTCCTGTACAGTTGCAGCATAACCCCACGGCTTAAACTCAAACCCCTGTTAATAAACGCTAACACACTGTAGGCCTTCTTCACGGCTCGATCCACTTGAGTGGCAACCTTCAGAGATCTGTGGACATGAACCCCAAGATCTCTCTGTTCCTCCACATTCCTCAGAACCCTGCTGTTGACCCTGTAATCCACATTCAAATTTTTCCAAAATGAATCACCTGGCACTTATCAGGGTTAAACTCAATCTGCCAATTTTTCAGCCCAGCTCTGCATCCTATCAATGTCTCTTCGCAGCCTACAACAGCCCTCCATCCATTGACTCTGTCTACACCTCCCGCTGCCTTGGGAAAGTGGGCAGTCTAACCAAACACCTCTCCCACCTGGGTATTCTCTCTCCCAAGCTCCTGCAACCACCGACGCACAGGGGCAGCCGTGTGTACCGTCTACAAGATGCACTGCAGGAACTCACCAAGGCTCCTTAGGCAGCAACTTCCAAACCCACGGCCTCTACCATCTAGAAGGACAAGGGCAGCAGATACCTGGGAACCCCACCACCTGGAGGTTCCCCTCCCAGTCACTCACCGTCCCGACTTGGAAATATATCGGCCGTTCATTGCTGCTGGGTCAAAATCCTGTAACTCCCGCTCTAACAGCACTGTGGGTGTACCTACACCACAAAGGCTGCAGCGGGTTCAAGAAGGCAGCTCACTACCACCTTCAGGGTGGCATGGTGGTGCAGTGGCTAGCATTGCTGGCCCACACTGCTGAGGACCCAAGTTCGATTCCAGCCCCAGGTCACTGTTTGTGTGGCTTCTAGTGATATCATGGTTGTGTTGTAATTCACCGACTGACCACTAGGAGTCTCACTAATATATAAGTGAATGTTAGAGTCATATGACCTCAGACTGGCTGGAGGGAGCTGGAGAGAGGTTGCTTGTGCATGATCATACTGTTATTCATTGGTTGTTTTGTATTTGTCCCCCTTGCAGTTAATGTTAATAAATCATTTATAGCTTTAGCCACAAGTGTTCTTGTAATATAAATCAGGCCATTCGACAAGACCATTACATGGTACCAGGTCTGGGTAGTATTAAACACTTAGAAAAATCTATCAGCCTGCCACACGGTCCACAGAAATGTAAACATTTTGAAGACTGCCAGAATTAGAGCTGGTGTAGCTCAGTGGGCTAGACAGCTGGTTTGTGACGCAGAACAAGGCCAGCAGCGCGGGTTCAATTCCCGTACCAGCCGAGAATTCTGAATTCTCCCGCGGTGTACCCGAAGAGGCTCCGGAATGTGGCGACTGGGGGCTTTTCACAGTAACTTCACTGCAGTGTTAATGTAAGCCGACTTGTGACAATGAAAAGATTATTATTGTTATTATTCCCAACATGGAGTCGTTGAAGCCACCAATGACACTCAGATATGATGGTAATGAAAATGAAATGAAATGAAAATGAAAATGGCTTATGGTCACGAGTAGGCTTCAATGAAGTTACTGGGAAAAGCCCCTAGTCGCCACATTCCGGCGCCTGTCCGGGGAGGCTGGTACGGGAATCGAACCGTGCTGCTGGCCTGCCTTGGTCTGCTTTAAAAGCCAGCGATTTAGCCCAGTGAGCTAAACCAGCCCCGAGAATGTAGACAGCAACTGCCGTGTGTTTAAACAACTTAATCTGTTTCTGACTGCACTAGTCAGATCATTAAGATTTGCGTATGGTAGCGATGCTCCTAACAGCACAGGGCCCAAAGCAATTGCTGCGTTTAAATATGTTTAAATTTGCAAATGGTGAAAATAGTAAAAGTTTTAATGAAGTAATTCAAACATTGATGCACATTGCATTCCCAGAATGAATGGAATTTATCAACGCCTTGTGTTTAGATCATTCTTACAGAAGACAGAAGAGTCCACAGATCATTTCATCACTGATCTGAAGTGAAAAGTGAACACCAGTAATTTTCCACGGTGGGATATTCCATGATTGGGGACCAGACTGTGTTTGGTGTGAATGAAAATAAGCTGAGGGAACGGTAGCTGAGGGAATCGGGGATGTCTTTGGAACACACAGTTCAGATTTTGCTGGCTCACGAGCGAGCAGCACAGCATTCCGAAATGTTTCCCAGCAATGGCGGCGTCTTCTTGGAGGAAAGCACAGCGGTCGCCGTCCTTATTCCAAAAAGGGCGGGAAACTTCCGAAAAAAAAGGCAGGAAGGTTCCTGCAGCTCCTCGCACACCAACAAACAGGGTAAAGATCAGGACAAAGTATTTCTGTGTCAAAGATTCGGTCAAAGGCACAAATTAAGGCAGTCTCCAGCGTTTGGCACGTTTTGTTCCAGATGCAAAGGGAACAAAGATCATTTTGCTCAGAATTGTTACTCGAAGCTCAGGGCCACACCAGGCAGCACAGTGGAAGACACAGTCTCCAGTGAAGAAACGTTATTGTTTGTTGGGGTAATAACAGAGAATTTTTTGTAGACATCAAACAATTCTCCAGCGATTAAAAAAATCCAAACTGATACTCCGTTGAAAATAAATGGGGTTTATGGGGACAAAAATGGCTGCTCACACTTGAAGTGAATGGTACAGTGACCAATTGAAGTTAGACACTGGTGACACAGCCAATTTAATCAGCATGACTAATTTAAAATATCTTAAAAATCAGCCAATTAGAAGACAACACAAAATATCTATGAGAGATGATAGTGGTTTCAGCATTAAATGTTGTGGTGCTTGTCACCTGTATCCACTTGCTCAATCTCTCTTTATTCCTTGTGGATTAACAGTGTCCGGAAATTAAAGATAAATACCTTTGGCATTGTGATGGTCTTTTCCTGTGGAACAAACGGATTTTATTAATGAACAATGCCTGCGGAGAATGAATTGGGAATTCTAGTAACTCGGAAGGAAGCAATCGGTAATGAAGGTGAGGTTATTCAAATATTGAAGCTCACGGGCTTCTCACTCCCAGTGCAGGCCTCGCTGGGAGGATTAGGCCTTGAGTTGGGCCTGTCTTAACCAGCTCCAGCTGGTTGGACTCCTCCCCCTACCTCGGCAGCTCTTATTCCATGAATCCCAAAGCAGGATCAATAGTTGATTCCCTGTGTTCCTCATGGGGTTACAACAGGAATCCACATTTCCAACACAATAGGCTCATTCAGGCTGTTTAAGACGACAGGGTCTGCTTTGCTTTTTGAGAAGAGAATGAATCACAGAACCACAGAATCCCTACAGTGCAGAAGGAGACCATTCGGCCCATCAAGTCTGCACTGACCCTCTGAAGGAGCAACCCAGCCAATCCCCATAACACAGGAACCCCCATCTAGTGAGCACGGTAGCACAGTGGTTAGCACGGTTGCTTCACAGCGCCAGGGTCCCAGGTTTGATTCCCGGCTTGGGTCACTGTGCGGAGTCTGCACGTTCTCCCCGTGTCTGCGCGGGTTTCCTCCGGGTGCTCCGGTTTCCTCCCACAGTCCAAAGCTGTGCGGGTTTAAATGTTCTGGTGCTTGTGACCTGAGTGTGGTGGTGAAGAACACAGTTTATTACATCCCATTCTGTATTGTATCTGAGGTCTTGGATTCACCGGATAAAAGCAAATTACTGCGGATGCTGGAATATGAAACCAAAAGAGAAAATGCTGGAGAATCTCAGCAGGTCTGGCAGCATCTGTAAGGAGAGAAAAGAGCTGACGTTTCGAGTCCAGATGACAAAGGTAAAGGGCAGAGAAAGTGGGCGCTATTGATACTGCAGGGTGAGAGAATGAAAGATGAGTCTTAGCCACAGAAGCACAGGGAAAAGAGTGCGAATAGCCAGAGAAACCGAGGGGAAAGAGCGATAATGGCAGTCCCCGGAGAGAATCAACGGTGTGAAAAGCCAAACAGCGGAGAAACTAAAATCAGAGGGCAAGCTGTGACAGATGGAGATGTGGGGGCAGGGGGGACATGGGTGGTAGTGAGGTCAAATGAGAAGAAGGAGGGAGGGGGAAGCAAAGAGGAGAAAAGGTAAGGAAAGGGGGGATAAAATAGGGGGAAAGAGATGGGGGGGAAATATATAAAGGAAGACTAGAAAGAAATAAAAGATAAAAGACAGTTAAAATGAAATGGAGTAAAAACAAATGGGTCGAGGTGGGGTAGAGCTGATCATCGGAAGTTGTTGGATTCGATGTTGAGACCGGAAGGCTGTAGCCTGTACACCCAGATCCCTCTGTGTGTGAATGTTCCTGTGGGATTATTCCTTTAATATAATTCAGAGATTCGGGACATTGACCACAAATTATTTGTAACCAGGGTGTCATAGATCATAGAATTTACAGTGCAGAAGGAGGCCATTCGGCCCATCGAGCATGCACCGGCTCTTGGAACAAGCACCCCACCCAAGGTCAACACCTCCACCCTATCCCCATAACCCAGTAACCCCCACCCAACACTAAGGGCAATTTTGGACACTAAGGGCAATTTATCATGGCCAATCCACCCTAACCTGCACATCTTTGGACTGTGGGAGGAAACCGGAGCACCCAGAGGAAACCCACGCACACACGGGGAGAACGCGCAGACTCCGCACAGACAGTGACCCAAGCCGGGAATCGAACCTAGGACCCTGGAGCTGTGAAGCTATTGTGCTATCCACAATGCTACCGTGCTGTCAGTATCAATGTGCAGGATAACGGGGCTGCGAAGGAATTTGCGTTTGGCTATCATCACCATATCCTCTTGCTCAATCTCTCTTTATTCCTTGTGGATTAACAGCTCCCGGAAATTAAAGATAAATACCTTTGTCATCGTGATGGTCTTTTCCTGTGGAATAAACGGATTTTATTAATGAATAAATTTATTAATGTCTGCGGAGAACGAATTGGGAATTCTAATAACCCGGAAGGAAGCAATCGGTAATGAAGGTGAGGTTATTCAAATATTGAAGCCCCCAGGCTTCTCACTCCCAGTGCAGGCCTCGCTGGGAGGATCAGGCCTTGAGTTGGGCCTGTCTTAACCAGCTCCAGGTGGTTAGACTCCTCCCCCTACCACGGCAGCTCTTATTCCATGAATCCCAAAGCAGGATCAATAATCGTTTCCCCCTGTTCCTCATGGGGATTACAACAGGAATCCACATTTCCGACACCATTGGCTCAGTCAGGCTGTTTAAGACGACAGGGTCTGCTTTGCTTTTTGAGAAGAGAATGAATCAAAGAACCACAGAATCCCTACAGTGCAGAAGGAGACCATTCGGCCCATCAAGTCTGCACTGACCCTCTGAAAGAGCAACCCAGCCAATCCCCATAACACAGGAGCCGCCATCTAGTGAGCATGGTAGCACAGTGGTTAGCACAGTTGCTTCACAGCGCCAGGGTCCCAGGTTCGATTCCCCGCTGGGTCACTGTCTGTGCGGAGACTGCACGTTCTCCCCGTGTCTGCGTGGGTTTCCTCCGGGTGCTCGGTTTCCTCCCACAGTCCAAAGACGTGCGGGTTTAAATGTTCTGGTGCTTGTGACCTGAGTGTGGTGGTGAAGAACACAGTTTATTACGTCCCATTCTGTATTGTATCTGAGGGCTTGGAGTCACCGGGTAAAAGCAAATTACTGCGGATGCTGGAATATGAAACCAAAAGAGAAAATGCTGGAGAATCTCAGCAGGTCTGGCAGCTTCTGTAAGGAGAGAAAAGAGCTGACGTTTCGAGTCCAGATGACCCTTTGTCAAAGGTAAACGGCAGAGAAAGTGGGCGCTATTGATACTGCAGGGTGAGAGAATAAAAGATGAGTCACAGCCACAGAAGCTGCGAAGGAATTTGCGTTTGGTTATCATCACCATATCCTCTTACTCAATGTCTCTTTATTCCTTGTGGATTAACAGCTCCCGAAAATTAAAGATAAATACCTTTGTCATCGTGATGGTCTTTTCCTGTGGAATAAACGGATTTTATTAATGAATAAATTTATTAATGTCTGCGGAGAACGAATTGGAAATTCTAATAACTCGGAAGGAAGCGATCGGTAATGAAGGTGAGGTTATTCAAATATTTTGGCTCACAGGCTTCTCACTCCCAGTACAGGCCTCGCTGGGAGGATCAGGCCTTGAGTTGGGCCTGTCTTAACCAGCTCCAGGTGGTTGAATGTGGAAGATATTACCACTGTCGGGTGAGAGAATGAAAGATGAGTCTTAGCCACAGAAGCACAGGGAAAAGAGTGCGAATACCCAGAGAAACCGAGGGGAAAGAGCGATAATGGCAGTCCCCGGAGAGAATCAACGGTGTGAAAGGTCAAACAGCAGAGAAACTAAAATCAGAGGGCAAGCTGTGACAGATGGAGATGTGGGGGCAGGGGGGACATGGGTGGGAGTGAGGTCAAATGAGAAGAAGGAGGGAGGGGGAAGCAAAGAGAAGAAAAGGTAAGGAAAGGGGGGATAAAATAGGGGGAAAGAGATGGGGGGGAAATATATAAAGGAAGACTAGAAAGAAATAAAAGATAAAAGACAGTTAAAATGAAATGGAGTGAAAAGAAATGGGTCGAGGTGGGGTAGAGCTGATCATCGGAAGTTGTTGGATTTGATGTTGAGACCGGAAGGCTGTAGCCTGTACGCCCAGATCCCTCTGTGTGTGAATGTTCCTGTGGGATTATTCCTTTAATATAATTCGGAAATTCGGGACATTGACCACAAATTATTTGTAACCAGGGTGTCATAGATCATAGAATTTACAATGCAGAAGGAGGCCATTCGGTCCATCGAGCCTGCACCGGCTCTTGGAAAGAGCACCCCACCCAAGGTCAACACCTCCACCCTATCCCCATAACCCAGTAACCCCACCCAACACTAAGGGTAATTTTGGACAGTAAGGGCAATTTAGCACGGCCAATCCACCTAACCCGCACATTTTTGGACTGTGGGAGGAAGCCGGAGCACCCGGAGGAAACCCACGCACACACGGGGAGGATGTGCAGACTCCGCACAGTCAGTGACCCAAGCCGGGAATCGAACCTGGGACCCTGGAGCTGTGAAGCCATTGTGCTATCCACAATGCTACCGTGCTGTCAGTATCAATGTGCAGGATAACGGGGCTGCGAAGGAATATGCGTTTGGCTATCATCACCATATCCTCTTGCTCAATCTCTCTTTATTCCTTGTGGATTAACAGCTCCCGGAAATTAAAGATAAATACCTTTATCATCGTGATGGTCTTTTCCTGTGGAATAAACGGATTTTATTCATGAACAATGTCTGCGGAGAATGAATTGGGAATTCTAATAACCCAGAAGGAAGCGATCGGTAATGAAGGTGAGGTTATTCAAATATTTTGGCTCACAGGCTTCTCACTCCCAGTACAGGCCTCGCTGGGAGGATCAGGCCTTGAGTTGGGCCTGTCTTAACCAGCTCCAGGTGGTTAAATGTGGAAGATATTACCACTGTCGGGTGAGAGAATGAAAGATGAGTCTTAGCCACAGAAGCACAGGGAAAAGAGTGCGACTACCCAGAGAAACCAAGGGGAAAGAGCGATAATGGCAGTCCCCGGAGACAATCAACGGTGTGAAAGGTCGAACAGCAGAGAAACTAAAGTCAGAGGGCAAGCTGTGACAGATGGAGATGTGGGGGCAGGGGGGACACGGGTGGGAGTGAGGTCAAATGAGAAGAAGGAGGGAGGGGGAAGCAAAGAGGAGAAAAGGTAAGGAAAAGGGGGATAAAATAGGGGGAAAGAGTGGGGGGAAATATATAAAGAAAGATTGGACATAAATAAAAGATAAAAGACAGTTAAAATGAAATGGAGTGAAAAGAAATGGGTCGAGGTGGGGTAGAGCTCATCATCGGAAGTTGTTGGATTTGATGTTGAGACCGGAAGGCTATAGCCTATACGCCCAGATCCCTCTGTGTGTGAATGTTCCTGTGGGATTATTCCTTTAATATAATTCGGAGATTCGGACATTGACCACAAATTATTTGTAACCAGGGTGTCAGTATCAATGTGCAGGATAACGTGTCTGCGAAGGAATTTGCGTTTGGCTATCATCACCATATCCTCTTGCTCAATCTCTCTTTATTCCTTGTGGATTAACAGCTCCCGAAAATTAAAGATAAATACCTTTGTCATCGTGATGGTCTTTTCCTGTGGAACAAACGGATTTTATTAATGAACAATGTCTGCGGAGAATGAATTGGGAATTCTAATAACTCGGAAGGAAGCGATCGGTAATGAAGGTTATTCAAATATTGAAGCCCCCAGGCATCTCACTCCCAGTGCAGGCCTCGCTGGGAGGATCAGGCCTTGAGTTGGGCCTGTCTTAACCAGCTCCAGGTGGTTGGACTCCTCCCCCGACCTCGGCAGCTCTTATTCCATGAATCCCAAAGCAGGATCAATAATCGTTTCCTCGTGTTCCTCATGGGGGTTACAACAGGAATCCACATTTCCGACACAATCGGCTCATTCAGGCTGGGTAAGATGACAGCGTCTGCTTTGCTTTTTGAGAAGAGAATGAATCACAGAACCACAGAATCCCTACAGTGCAGAAGGAGACCATTCGGCCCATCAAGTCTGCACTGACCCTCTGAAGGAGCAACCCAGCCAATCCCCATAACACAGGAACCCCCATCTAGTGAGCACGGTAGCACAGTGGTTAGCACGGTTGCTTCACAGCGCCAGGGTCCCAGGTTTGATTCCTGGCTTGGGTCACTGTGCGGAGTCTGCACGTTCTCCCCGTGTCTGCGCGGGTTTCCTCCGGGTGCTCCGGTTTCTTCCCACAGTCCAAAGCTGTGCGGGTTTAAATGTTCTGATGCTTGTGACCTGAGTGCGGTGGTGAAGAACACAGTTTATTACGTCCCATTCTGTATTGTATCTGAGGTCTTGGAGTCACCGGGTAAAAGCAAATTACTGCGGATACTGGAATATGAAACCAAAAGAGAAAATGCTGGAAAATCTCAGCAGGTCTGGCAGCTTCTGTAAGGAGAGAAAAGAGCTGACGTTTCGAGTCCAGATGACCCTTTGTCAAAGGTAAAAGGCAGAGAAAGTGGGAGATATTTATACTGCAGGGTGAGAGAATAAAAGATGAGTCACAGCCACAGAAGCTGCAAAGGAATTTGCGTTTGGCTATCATCACCAAATCCTCTTGCTCAATCTCTCTTTATTCCTTGTGGATTAACAGCTCCCGAAAATTAAAGATAAGTACCTTTGTCATCGTGATGGTCTTTTCCTGTGGAATAAACGGATTTTATTAATGAATGAATTTATTAATGTCTGCGGAGAACGAATTGGGAATTCTAATAACTCGGAAGGAAGCGATCGGTAATGAAGGTGAGGTGATTCAAATATTTTGGCTCACAGGCTTCTCACTCCCAGTACAGGCCTCACTGGGAGGATCAGGCCTTGAGTTGGGCCTGTCTTTACCAGCTCCAGGTGGTTGAATGTGGAAGATATTACCACTGTCGGGTGAGAGAATGAAAGATGAGTCTTAGCCACCGAAGCACAGGGAAAAGAGTGCGAATAGCCAGAGAAACCGAGGGGAAAGAGCGATAATGGCAGTCCCCGGAGAGAATCAACGGTGTGAAAGGTCGAACAGCAGAGAATCTAAAATCAGAGGGCAAGCTGTGACAGATGGAGATGTGGGGGCAGGGGGGACATGGGTGGGAGTGAGGTCAAATGAGAAGAAGGAGGGAGGGGGAAGCAAAGAGGAGAAAAGGTAAGGAAAGGGGGGATAAAATAGGGGGAAAGAGTGGGGGGGGGAAATATATAAAGGAAGACTAGAAAGAAATAAAAGATAAAAGACAGTTAAAATGAAATGGAGTGAAAAGAAATGGGTCGAGGTGGGGTAGAGCTGATCATCGGAAGTTGTTGGATTTGATGTTGAGACCGGAAGGCTGTAGCCTGTACGCCCAGATCCCTCTGTGTGTGAATGTTCCTGTGGGATTATTCCTTTAATATAATTCGGAGATTCGGACATTGACCACAAATTATTTGTAACCAGGTTGTCGGTATCAATGTGCAGAATAACGTGTCTGCGAAGGAATTTGCGTTTGGCTATCATCACCATATCCTCTTGCTCAATCTCTCTTTA
This sequence comes from Scyliorhinus canicula, assembly GCF_902713615.1. NCBI lineage: Eukaryota > Metazoa > Chordata > Chondrichthyes > Carcharhiniformes > Scyliorhinidae > Scyliorhinus > Scyliorhinus canicula. Next base: position 11,479,023 of record NC_052174.1, read on the forward strand.
TTCCTTGTGGATTAACAGCTCCCGGAAATTAAAGATAAATACCTTTGTCATCGTGATGGTCTTTTCCTGTGGAATAAACGGATTTTATTATTGAACAATGTCTGCGGAGAATGAATTAGGAATTCTAATAACTCGGAAGGAAGCGATCGGTAATGAAGGTGAGGTTATTCAAATATTGAAGCCCCCAGGCATCTCACTCCCAGTGCAGGCCTCGCTGGGAGGATCAGGCCTTGAGTTGGGCCTGTCTTAACCAGCTCCAGGTGGTTGGACTCCTCCCCCTACCTCGGCAGCTCTTATTCCATGAATCCCAAAGCAGGATCAATAATCGTTCCCCGTGTTCCTCATGGGGGTTACAACAGGAATCCACATTTCCGACACCATTGGCTCAGTCAGGCTGTTTAAGACGACAGGGTCTGCTTTGGTTTTTGAGAAGAGAATGAATCAAAGAGCGATAGAATCCCTACAGTGCAGAAGGAGACCATTCGGCCCATCGAGTCAGCACCGACCCTCTGAAAGAGCACCCCAGCTATACACAGCCAATCCCCGTAACCCAGGTACCCCCATCTAGTGAGCACGGTAGCACAGTGGTTAGCACGGTTGTTTCACAGCCCCAGGGTCCCAGGTTCGATTCCCGGCTTGGGTCACTGTGCGGACTCTGCACGTTCGAGGATAGCAAATGTGGTCCCTTTGTTCAAGAAGGGGAGTAGAGATAACCCCGGTAACTATAGGCCGGTGAGCCTTACGTCTGTTGTGGGTAAAGTCTTGGAGAGGATTATAAGAGATACGATTTATAATCATCTGGATAGGAATAATATGATTAGGGATAGTCAGCATGATTTTGTGAAGGGTAGGTCATGCCTCACAAACCTTATCGAGTTCTTTGAGAAGGTGACTGAACAGGTAGATGAGGGTAGAGCAGTTGATGTGGTGTATATGGATTTCAGTAAAGCGTTTGATAAGGTTCCCCACGGTTGGCTATTGCAGAAAATACAGAGGCTGGTGATTGAGGGTGATTTAGAGATGTGGATCAGAAATTGGCTAGTTGAAAGAAGACAGAGGGTGGTGGTTGATGGGAAGTGTTCAGAATGGAGTTCAGTTACGAGTGGCGTACCACAAGGATCTGTTCTGGGGCCGTTGCTGTTTGTCATTTTTATAAATGACCTAGAGGAGGGTGCAGAAGGTTGGGTGAGTAAATTTGCAGACGACACTAAAGTCGGTGGAGTTGTAGACAGTGCAGAAGGATGTTGCAGGTTACAGAGGGACACAGATAAGCTGCAGAGCTAGGCTGAGAGGTGGCAAATGGAGTTTAATGTGGAGAAGTGTGAGGTGATTCACTTTGGAAAGAATAACAGGAATGCGGAATATTTGGCTAATGGTAAAATTCTTGGTAGTGTGGATGAGCAGAGGGATCTCGGTGTCCATGTACATAGATCCCTGAAAGTTGCCACCCAGGTTGATAGGGTTGTGAAGAAGGCCTGTGGTGTGTTGGCCTTTATTGGTAGAGGGATTGAGTTCCGGAGCCATGAGGTCATGTTGCAGCTGCACAAAACTCTGGTACGGCCGCATTTGGAGTATTGCGTACAGTTCTGGTCGCCTCATTATAGGAAGGACGTGGAAGCTTTGGAACGGGTGCAGAGGAGATTTACCAGGATGTTGCCTGGTATGGAGGGAAAATCTTATGAGGAAAGGCTGATGGACTTGAGGTTGTTTTCGTTAGAGAGAAGAAGGTTAAGAGGTGACTTAATCGAGGCATACAAAATGATCAGAGGGTTAGATAGGGTGGACAGTGAGAGCCTTCTCCCGCGGATGGAGGTGGCTAGCACGAGGGGACATAGCCTTAAATTGAGGGGTAATAGATATAGGACAGAGGTCAGAGGTGGGTTTTTTACGCAAAGAGTGGTGAGGCCGTGGAATGCCCTACCTGCAACAGTAGTGAACTCGCCAACATTGAGGGCATTTAAAAGTTTATTGGATAAGCATATGGATGATAATGGCATAGTGTAGGTTAGATGGCCTTTAATTTTTGACTTCCCATGTCGGTGCAACATCGTGGGCCGAAGGGCCTGTACTGCGCTGTATCGTTCTATGTTCTATGTTCTCCCCGTGTGTGCGTGGGTTTCCTCCGGGTGCTCCGGTTTCCTCCCACAGTACAAACTGTGCGGGTTTAAATGTTCTGATGCTTGTGACCTGAGTGCGGTGGTGAAGAACACAGTTTATTACGTCCCATTCTGTATTGTATCTGAGGTCTTGGATTCACCGGGTAAAAGCAAATTACTGCGGATGCCGGAATATGAAACCAAAAGAGAAAATGCTGGAGAATCTCAGCAGGTCTGGCAGCTTCTGTAAGGAGAGAAAAGAGCTGACGTTTCGAGTCCAGATGACACTTTGTCAACGGTAAAGGGCAGAGAAAGTGGGCGCTATTGATACTGCAGGGTGAGAGAATAAAAGATGAGTCACAGCCACAGAAGCTGCGAAGGTATTTGCGTTTGGCTATCATCACCATATCAACTTGCTCAATCTCTCTTTATTCCTTGTGGATTAACAGCTCCTGAAAATTAAAGATAAATACCTTTGTCATCGTTATGGTCTTTTCCTGTGGAATAAACGGATTTTATTCATGAATAAATTTATTAACGTCTGCGGAGAATGAATTAGGAATTCTAATAACCCGGAAGGAAGCGATCGGTAATGAAGGTGAGGTTATTCAAATATTGAAGCCCCCAGGCTTCTCACTCCCAGTGCAGGCCTCGCTGGGAGGATCAGGCCTTGAGTTGGGCCTGTCTTAACCAGCTGCAGGTGGTTGGACTCCTCCCCCTACCTCGGCAGCTCTTATTCCATGAATCCCAAAGCAGGATCAATAGTTGATTCCCCGTGTTCCTCATGGGGGTTACAACAGGAATCCACATTTCCGACACCATTGGCTCAGTCAGGCTGTTTAAGACGACAGGGTCTGCTTTGCTTTTTGAGAAGAGAATGAATCACAGAACCACAGAATCCCTACAGTGCAGAAGGAGACCATTCGGCCCATCGAGTCTGCACCGACCCTCTGAAAGAGCGCCACAGCTAGACACATCCAATCCCCGTAACCCAGGAACCCCCATCTAGTCAGCACGGTAGCACAGTGGTTAGCACGGTTGCTTCACAGCGCCAGGGGCCCAGGCTGCGAAGGTATTTGCGTTTGGCTATCATCACCATATCCTCTTGCTCAATGTCTCTTTATTCCTTGTGGATTAACAGATCCCAAAAATTAATGATAAATACCTTTATCATCATGATGGTCTTTTCCTGTGGAAGAAACGGATTTTATTAATGAACAATGCCTGCGGAGAATGAATTGGGAATTCTAATAACTCAGAAGGAAGCGATCGGTAATGAAGGCTAAGTTAGAACAATACAGCACAGAACAGGCCCTTCGGCCCACGATGTTGTGCCGAACTTTTTTCCTCGATTAATCATAGAATTTTGGACCCTAAGGGCAATTTATCATGGCCAATCCACCCAACCTGCACATCCTTGGATTGTGGGAGGAAACCGGAGCACCCGGAGGAAACCCACGCACACACGGGGAGGACGTGCAGACTCCACACAGACAGTGACCCAAGCCGGAATCGAACCTGGGACCCTGGAGCTGTGAAGCAATTGTGCTATCCACAATGCTACCGTGCTGCCCTTAAGAACAAATTAATCTACACTCCATTATCCTACCATAATCCATGTACCAATCCAATAGCCGCTTGAAGGTCCCTAATGTTTCCAACTCAACTACTTCCACAGGCAGTGCATTCCATGCCCCCACTACTCTCTGACATCCCCTCTATATCTTCCACCATTCACCTTAAATTTATGTTCCCTTGTAATGGTTTGTTCCACCCGGGGAAAAAGTCTCTATCTATTCCCCTGATCATCTTATAAACCTCTATCAAGTCGCCCCTCATCCTTCTCCGTTCTAATGAGAAAAGGCCTAGCACCCTCAACCTTTCCTCGTAAGACCAACTCTCCATTCCAGGCAACATCCTGGTAAATCTCCTTTGCACCTTTCCCAAAGCTTCCACATCCTTCCTAAAATGAGGTGACCAGAACTGCACACAGTACTCCAAATGTGGCCTTACCAAGGTTTTGTACAGCTGCATCATCACCTCACGGCTCTTAAATTCAATCCCTCTGCTAATGAACGCTAGCACACCATAGGCCTTCTTCACAGCTCTATCCACTTGAGTGGCAACTTTCAAAGATCTATGAAAATAGACCCCAAGATCTCACTGTTCCTCTACATTACCAAGAACCCTACCGTTAACCCTGTATTCCACATTCATATTTGTCCTTCCAAAATGGACAACCTCACACTTGTCAGGGTTAAACTTCATCTGCCACTTCTCAGCCCAGCTCTGCATCCTATCTATGTCTCTTTGCAGCCGACAACAGCCCTCCTCACTATCCACAACTCCACCAATCTTCGTATCATCTGCAAACTTACTGACCCACCCTTCACCTCCCTCATCCAAGTCATTAATGAAAATCACAAACAGCAGAGGACCCAGAACTGATCCCTGCGGTATGCCACTGGTAACTGGGCTCCAGGCTGAATATTTGCCATCCACCACCACTCTCTGTCTTCTATCGGTTAGCCAGTTTGTTATCCAACTGGCCAAATTTCCCACTATCCCATGCCTCCTTACTTTCTGCATAAGCCTACCATGGGGAACCTTATCAAATGCCTTACTAAAATCCATGTACACTACATCCACTGCTTTACCTTCATCCACGTGTTTGGTCACCTCCTCAAAGAAGTCAATAAGACTTGTGAGGCGAGACCTACCCCTCACCGGGGGGGGGGGGGGAGAGGGGGCGGGGGGGTTAGGGGGATAGTGTTTAAGTTAATTTGCTTATTGTTAATTTATTTTGTTGTTTATTGGGGTTGGGGGGTGGGGGGTTTGTTATATGCGTTGTTACAGGTGCCGGGGAGTGTTTATTACTATTATTGTTATTGTTATTATTGTTTTGTTGATATATATTTTTCAAAAAATTCCAATAAAAATTATTTTAAAAAAAAGACCTACCCCTCACAAATCTGTGCTGGCAATCACTAATCAAGCAATGCCTTTCCAGATGCTCAGAAACCCTATCCCTCAGTACCCTTTCCATTACTTTGCCTACCACTGAAGTAAGACTAACTGGCCTGTAATTCCCAGGGTTATCCCTATTCCCTTTTTTGAACAGGGGCACGACATTCGCCACTCTCCAATCCTCTGGTACCATCCCTGTTGACAGCGAGGACGAAAAGATCATTGCCAACGGCTCTGCAATTTCATCTCTTGCTTCCCATAGAATCCTTGGATATATCCCGTCAGGCCCGGGGGACTTGTCTATCCTCAAGTTTTTCAAAACGCGCAACACATCTTCCTTCCTGACAAGTATCTCCTCGAGCTTACCAGTCTGTTTCACAATGTCCTCTCCAGCAATATGGCCCCTCTCGTTTGTAAATACTGAAGAAAAGTACTCGTTCAAGACCTCTCCTATCTCTTCAGACTCAATACACAATCTCCCGCTACTGTCCTTGATCGGACCTACCCTCGCTCTAGTCATTCTCATATTTCTCACATATGTGTAAAAGGCCTTGGGGTTTTCCTTGATCCTACCCGCCAAAGATTTTTCATGCCCTCTCTTAGCTCTCCTAATCCCTTTCTTCAGTTCCCTCCTGGCTATCTTGTATCCTTCCAGCACCCTGTCTGAACCTTGTTTCCTCAGCCTTACATAAGTCTCCTTCTTCCTCTTAACAAGGCATTCAACCTCTCTTGTCAACCATGGTTCCCTCAGTTGACCATCTCGTCCCTGCCTGACAGGGACATACATATCAAAGACACGCAGTACCTGTTCCTTGAACAAGTTCCACATTTCACTTGTGTCCTTCCCTGACAGTCTATGTTCCCAACTTATCCAATTCAATTCTTGTCTGACGGCATTGTAGTTACCCTTCCCCCAATTGTAAACCTTGCCCTGTTGCACGCACCTATCCCTCTCCATTACTAAAGCGAAAGTCACAGAATTGTGGTCACTACCTCCAAAATGCTCCCCCACTAACAAATCTATCACCTGCCCTGGTTCATTACCAAGTACCAAATCCAATATGGCCTCCCCTCTGGTCGGACAATCTACATACTGTGTTAGAAAAGCTTCCTGGACACACTGCACAAACACTACCCCATCCAAACTATTTGATCTAAAGAGTTTCCACTCAATGTTTGGGAAGTTGAAGTCACCCATGACTACTACCCTGTGACTTCTGCACCTTTCCAAAATCTGTTTCCCAATCTGTTCCTCCACATCTCTGCTGCTATTGGGGGGCCTATAGAAAACTCCCAACAAGGTGACTGCTCCTTTCCTATTTCTGACTTCAACCCATACTACCTCAGTAGGCAGATCCTCCTCGAACTGCCTTTCTGCAGCTGTTATACTATCTCTAATTAACAATGCCACCCCCCCCCCACCCCCTCCCCCCACCTCTTTTACCATCCTCCCTAATCTTGTTGAAACATCTATAACCAGGGACCTCCAACAACCATTTCTGCCCCTCTTCTATCCAGGTTTCCGTGATGGCCACCACATCGTAGTCCCAAGTACCGATCCATGCCTTAAGTTCACCCACCTTATTCCTGATGCTTCTTGCATTGAAGTATACACACTTCAACCCATCTCCTTGCCTGCAAGTACTCTCCTTTGCCAGTGTTACCTTCCCCACTGCCTCACTACACGCTTTGGCGTCCTGAATATCGGCTTCCTTAGTTGCTGGACTGCAGATCCGGTTCCCATTCCCCTGCCAAATTAGTTTAAACCCTCCCGAAGAGTACTAGAAAACCTCCCTCCCAGGATATTGGTGCCCCTCTGGTTCAGATGCAACCCGTCCTGCTTATACAGGTCCCACCTTCCCCAGAATGCGCTCCAATTATCCAAATACCTGAAGCCCTCCCTCCTTCACCATTCCTGCAGCCACGTGTTCAACTGCACTCTCTCCCTATTCATAGCCTCGCTATCACGTGGCACCGGCAACAAACCAGAGATGACAACTCTGTCTGTCCTGGCCTTTAACTTCCAGCCTAACTCCCTAAACTTGTTTATTACCTCCACACCCATTTTCCTACCTATGTCGTTGGTACCAATGTGCACCATGACTTCTGGCTGCTCGCCCTCCCCCTTCAGGATCCTGAAGACAGCTGCGAGACATCCCTGGCACCCGGGAGGCAACATACCTTCCGGGAGTCTCGCCCGCGACCACAGAATCTCCCATCTATTCCCCTAACCATTCAATCTCCTATTACTATTGCTTTTCTATTCTCCCCCTTCCCTTCTGAGCCCCAGAGGCAGACTCAGTGCCAGAGACCTGGCCGATGGGGCCTTCCCCCGGTAGGTCATCCCCCCCAACAGCATCCAAAACGGTATACTTGTTTTGAAGGGGAACGGCCACGAGGGATCCCTGCACTGTCTGCCTGTTCGTTTTCTTTCCCCTGACTGTAACCCAGCTCCTCTTGTCCAGTACCTTGGGTGTGGCTACCTACCTGTAACACTGTTATTCAAATATTGAAGCTCACGGGCTTCTCACTCCCAGTGCAGGCCTCACTGGGAGGATCAGGCCTTGAGTTGGGCCTGTCTTAACCAGCTCCAGCTGGTTGGACTCTTCCCCCTACCTAGGCAGCTGGTATTCCATGAATCCCGAAGCAGGATCAGTAATTGTTTCCCCGGGCAGCATGGTGGCCCAGTGGGTTAGCCCTGCTGCCTCACGGCGCCGAGGTCCCAGGTTTGATCCCGGCTCTGGGTCACTGTCCGTGTGGAATTTGTACATTCTCCCCGTGTCTGCGTGGGTTTCACCCCCACAACCCAGAGACGGACAGGCTAGGTGGATTGACCACACTAAATTGCCCCTTAATTGGAAAGAATTAATTGGGTACTCTAAATTTATAAAAAAATAAATAAATAATTGTTTCTCCGTTTTCCTCATGGGGGTTAAAACAGAAATCCACATTTTCAACACCATCGGCTCATTCAGGCTGTTTAAGACGACAGGGTCTGCCTTGCTTTTTGAGAAGAGAATGAATCAAAGAACCACAGAATCCCTACAGTGCAGAAGGAGACCATTCGGCCCATCGAGTCTGCACCGACCCTCTGAAAGAGCACCCTAGCTAGACACAGCCAATCCCCGTAACCCAGGAACCCCCATCTAGTCAGCACGGTAGCACTGTGGTTAGCACAGTTGCTTCACAGCTCCAGGGTCCCAGCTTAGATTCCCCGCTGGGTCACTGTCTGTGCGGAGTCTGCACGCTCTCCCCGTGTCCTGCGAAGTAATTTGCATTTGGCTATCATCACCATATCCTCTTGCTGGATTAGCTCACTGGGCTAAATCACTGGCTTTGAAAGCAGACCAAGCAGGCCAGCAGCACGTTTCGAGTCCCGTACCAGCCTCCCCGGACAGGCAACGGAATGTGGCGACTAGGAGCTTTTTCACAGTAACTTCATTGAAGTCTACTCGTGACAATAAGCCATTTTCATTTCATTTCATTTCAATCTCTCTTTATTCCTTGTGGGTTAACAGCTCCAGGAAATGAAAGATAAATACCTTTATCATCATCATGGTCTTTTCCTGTGGAAGAAACGGATGTTATTAATGAACAATGCCTGCGGAGAATGAATTAGGAATTCTAATAACTCGGAAGGAAGCGATCGGTAATGAAGGTGAGGTTGTTCAAATATTGAAGCCCCCAGGCTTCTCACTCCCAGTACAGGCCCCGCTGGAAGGATCAGGCCTTGAGTTGGGCCTGTCTTAACCAGCTCCAGGTGGTTGGACCCCTCCCCCTACCTAGGCAGCTGCTATTCCATGAATCCCAAAGCAGGATCAATAATTGTTTCTCCGTTTTCCTCATGGGGATTACAACAGGAATCCACATTTTCAACACCATTGGCTCAGTCAGGCTGTTTAAGGCGACAGGGTCTGCTTTGCTTTTTGGGAAGAGAATGAATCAAAGAGCGATAGAATCCCTACAGTGCAGAAGGAGACCATTCGGCCCATCGAGTCTGCACCGACCCTCTGAAAGAGCAACCCAGCTAGACACAGCCAATCCCCGTAACCCAGGAACCCCCATCTAGTCAGCACGGTAGCACAGTGGTTAGCACGGTTGCTTCACAGCACCAGGGTCCCAGCTTAGATTCCCCGCTGGGTCACTGTCTGTGCGGAGTCTGCACGCTCTCCCCGTGTCTGCGAAGTAATTTGCATTTGGCTATCATCACCATATCCTCTTGCTGGTTTAGCTCACTGGGCTAAATCACTGGCTTTGAAAGCAGACCAAGCAGGCCAGCAGCACGGTTCGAGTCCCGTACCAGCCTCCCCGGACAGGCGCCGGAATGTGGCGACTAGGGGCTTTTCACAGTAACTTCATTGAAGTCCTACTCGTGACAATAAGCCATTTTCATTTCATTTTCATTTCAATCTCTCTTTATTCCTTGTGGGTTAACAGCTCCAGGAAATGAAAGATAAATACCTTTATCATCGTCATGGTCTTTTCCTGTGGAATAAACGGATGTTATTAATGAACAATGTCTGCGGAGGATGAATTGGGAATTCTAATAACTCGGAAGGAAGCGATCGGTAATGAAGGTGAGGTTATTCAAATATTGAAGCCCCCAGGCTTCTCACTCCCAGTGCAGGCCTCGCTGGGAGGATTAGGCCTTGAGTTGGGCCTGTCTTAACCAGCTCCAGGTGGTTGGACCCCTCCCCCTACCTAGGCAGCTGCTATTCCATGAATCCCAAAGCAGGATCAATAGTTGTTTCCCTGTGTTCCTCATGGGGATTACAACAGGAATCCACATTTTCGACACCATTGGCTCAGTCAGGCTGTTTAAGGCGACAGGGTCTGCCTTGCTTTTTGAGAAGAGAATGAATCAAAGAACCACAGAATCCCTACAGTGCAGAAGGAGACCATTCGGCCCATCGAGTCTGCACCGACCCTCTGAAAGAGCACCACAGCTAGACACAGCGAATCCCCGTAACCCAGGAACCCCATCTAGTCAGCACGGTAGCACAGTGGTTAGCACGGTTGCTTCACAGCTCCAGGGTCCCAGCTTAGATTCCCCGCTGGGTCACTGTCTGTGCGGAGTCTGCACGCTCTCCCCGTGTCTGCGAAGTAATTTGCATTGGCTACCATCACCATATCCTCTTGCTGGTTTAGCTCACTGGGCTAAATCACTGGCTTTGAAAGCAGACCAAGCAGGCCAGCAGCACGGTTCGAGTCCCGTACCAGCCTCCCCGGACAGGCGCCGGAATGTGGCGACTAGGGGCTTTTCACAGTAACTTCATTGAAGTCTACTCGTGACAATAAGCGATTTTCATTTCATTTTCATTTCAATCTCTCTTTATTCCTTGTGGGTTAACAGCTCCAGGAAATGAAAGATAAATACCTTTGTCATCGTCATGGTCTTTTCCTGTGGAAGAAACGGATGTTATTAATGAACAATGTCTGCGGAGGATGAATTGGGAATTCTAATAACTCGGAAGGAAGCGATCGGTAATGAAGGTGAGGTTATTCAAATATTGAAGCCCCCAGGCTTCTCACTCCCAGTACAGGCCTCGCTGGGAGGATCAGGCCTTGAGTTGGGCCTGTCTTAACCAGCTCCAGGTGGTTGGACCCCTCCCCCTACCTCGGCAGCTCTTATTCCATGAATCCCAAAGCAGGATCAATAATTGTTTCTCCGTTTTCCTCATGGGGGTTACAACAGGAATCCACATTTTCGACACCATTGGCTCAGTCAGGCTGTTTAAGATAACAGGGTCTGCCTTGCCTTTTGAGAAGAGAATGAATCAAAGAACCACAGATTCCCTACAGTGTAGAAGGAGACCATTCGGCCCATCGAGTCTGCACCGACCCTCTGAAAGAGCAACCCAGCTAGACACAGCCAATCCCCGTAACCCAGGAACCCCCATTGAGTCAGCATGGTAGGACAGTGGTTAGCACGGTTGCTTCACAGCACCAGGGTCCCAGCTTAGATTCCCCGCTGGGTCACTGTCTGTGCGGAGTCTGCACGCTCCCCCGTGTCTGCGAAGGAATTTGCATTTGGCTACCATCACCATATCCTCTTGCTCAATCTCTCTTTATTCCTTGTGGATTAACAGCTCCCAAAAATAGGGCAGCACGGTGGCCTAGTGGTTAGCACAGCTGCCTCACGGCGCTGAGGTCCCAGGTTCGATCCCGGCTCTGGGTCACTGTCCGTGTGGAGTTTGCACATTCTCCCCGTGTCTGCGTGGGTTTCGCCCCCACAACCCAAAAATGTGCAGAGTAGGTGGATTGGCCACGCTAAATTGCCCCCTTAATTGGAAGAAATAATTGGATAATCTAAATTTTTTTTTAAAAAAAAACAGCTCCCGAAAATTAAAGATAAATACCTTTGTCATCGTGATGGTCTTTTCCTGTGGAATAAACGGATTTTATTAATGAACAATGTCTGCGGAGAATGAATTAGGAATTCTAATAACTCGGAAGGAAGCGATCGGTAATGAAGGTGAGGTTATTCAAATATTGAAGCCCCCAGGCTTCTCACTCCCAGTGCAGGCCTCGCTGGGAGGATCAGGCCTTGAGTTGGGCCTGTCTTAACCAGCTCCAGGTGGTTGGACTCCTCCCCCTACCTCGGCAGCTCTTATTCCATGAATCCCAAAGCAGGATCAATAATCGTTTCCCCGTGTTCCTCATGGGGGTTACAACAGGAATCCACATTTTCGACACCATCGGCTCAGTCAGGCTGTTTAAGACGACAGGGTCTGCTTTGCTTTTTGAGAAGAGAATGAATCAAAGAACCACAGAATCCCTACAGTGCAGAAGGAGACCATTCGGCCCATCAAGTCTGCACCGACCCTCTGAAAGAGCACCCCAGCTAGACACAGCCAATCCCCGTAACCCAGGAACCCCCATCTAGTCAGCACGGTAGCACAGTAGTTAGCACAGTTGCTTCACAGCGCCAGGGTCCCAGGTTCGATTCCCGGCTTGGGTCACTGTGCGGAGTCTGCACGTTCTCCCCGTGTCTGCGCGGGTTTCCTCCGGGTGCTCCGGTTTCCTCCCACAGTCCAAAGCTGTGCTGGTTTAAATATTATGGTGCTTGTGACCTGAGTGTGGTGGTGAAGAACACAGTTTATTCCGTCACAATCTGTATTGTATCTGAGGTCTTGGATTCATCGGGTAAAAGAAAATTACTGCGGATGCTGGAATATGAAACCAAAAGAGAAAATGCTGGAGAATCTCAGCAGGTCTGGCAGCTTCTGTAAGGAGAGAAAAGAGCTGACGTTTCGGGTCCAGATGATCCTTTGTCAAAGGTAAAAGGCAGAGCAAGTGGGCGCTATTGATACTGCAGGGTGAGAGAATGAAAGATGAGTCATAGCCACAGAAGCTGCGAAGGAATTTGCATTTGGCTATCATCACCATATCCTCTTACTCAATTAACAGATCCCAAAAATTTAAGATAAATACCTTTGTCATCGTGATGGTCTTTTCCTGTGGAATAAACGGATTTTATTAATGAACAATGTCTGCGGAGAATGAATTAGGAATTCTAATAACTCGGAAGGAAGCGATCGGTAATGAAGGTGAGGTTATTCAAATATTGAAGCCCCCAGGCTTCTCACTCCCAGTGCAGGCCTCACTGGGAGGATCAGGCCTTGAGTTGGGCCTGTCTTAACCAGCTGCAGCTGGTTGGACCCCTCCCCCTACCTCGGCAGCTCTTATTCCATGAATCCCAAAGCAGGATCAATAATCGTTTCTCCGTTTTCCTCATGGGGGTTACAACAGGAATCCACATTTTCGACACCATCGGCTCAGTCAGGCTGTTTAAGACGACAGGGTCTGCTTTGCTTTTTGAGAAGAGAATGAATCAAAGAATCACAGAATCCCTACAGTGCAGAAGGAGACCATTCGGCCCATCGAGTCTGCACCGACCCTCTGAAAGAGCACCACAGCTAGACACAGCCAATCCCCGTAACCCAGGAACCCCCATCTAGTCAGCACGGTAGCACAGTGGTTAGCACGGTTGCTTCACAGCACCAGGGTCCCAGCTTAGATTCCCGGCTTGGGTCACTGTCTGTGCGGAGTCTGCACGCTCCCCCGTGTCTGCGAAGGAATTTGCATTTGGCTACCATCACCATATCCTCTTGCTCAATCTCTCTTTATTCCTTGTGGATTAACAGCTCCCGAAAATAGGGCAGCACGGTGGCCTAGTGGTTAGCACAGCTGCCTCACGGCGCTGAGGTCCCAGGTTCGATCCCGGCTCTGGGTCACTGTCCGTGTGGAGTTTGCACATTCTCCCCATGTCTGCGTGGGTTTCGCCCCCACAACCCAAAAATGTGCAGAGTAGGTGGATTGGTCACACTAAATTGCCCCCTTAATTGGAAGAAATAATTGGATAATCTAAATTTTAAAAAAAACAGCTCCCGAAAATTAAAGATAAATACCTTTGTCATCGTGATGGTCTTTTCCTGTGGAATAAACGGATTTTATTAATGAACAATGTCTGCGGAGAATGAATTAGGAATTCTAATAACTCGGAAGGAAGCGATCGGTAATGAAGGTGAGGTTATTCAAATATTGAAGCCCCCAGGCTTCTCACTCCCAGTGCAGGCCTCGCTGGGAGGATCAGGCCTTGAGTTGGGCCTGTCTTAACCAGCTCCAGGTGGTTAGACTCCTCCCCCTACCTCGGCAGCTCTTATTCCATGAATCGCAAAGCAGGATCAATAATCGTTTCCCCGTGTTCCTCATGGGGGTTACAACAGGAATCCACATTTTCGACACCATCGGCTCATTCAGGCTGTTTAAGACGACAGGGTCTGCTTTGCTTTTTGAGAAGAGAATGAATCAAAGAGCGATAGAATCCCTACAGTGCAGAAGGAGACCATTCGGCCCATCAAGTCTGCACCGACCCTCTGAAAGAGCACCCCAGCTAGACACAGCCAATCCCCGTAACCCAGGAACCCCAATCTAGTCAGCACGGTAGCACAGTGGTTAGCACGGTTGCTTCACAGCGCCAGGGTCCCAGCTTAGATTCCCCGCTGGGTCACTGTCTGTGCGGAGTCTGCACGTTCTCCTGTGCCTGCGAAGGAATTTGCATTTGGCTACCATCACCGTATCCTCTTGCTCAATCTCTCTTTATTCCTTGTTGATTAACAGCTCCCGGAAATTAAAGATAAATACCTTTATCATCGTGATGGTCTTTTCCTGTGGAATAAACGGATTTTATAATGAACAATGTCTGCGGAGAATGAATTAGGAATTCTAATAACTCGGAAGGAAGCGATCGGTAATGAAGGTGAGGTTATTCAAATATTGAAGCTCCCAGGCATCTCACTCCCAGTGCAGGCCTCGCTGGGAGGATCAGGCCTTGAGTTGGGCCTGCCTTAACCAGCTCCAGGTGTTTGGACTCCTCCCCCTACCTCGGCAGCTCTTATTCCATGAATCCCAAAGCAAGATCAGTAATTGTTTCCCTGGCCAGCACGGTGGCGCAGTGGGTTAGCCCTGCTGCCTCACGGCGCCGAGGTCCCAGGTTCGATCCCGGCTCTGGATCACTGTCCGTGTGGAGTTTGCACATTCTCCCCGTGTCTGCGTGGGTTTCGCCCCCACACCCCAAAAATTATCATCGCATTTACAGTGCAGAAGGAGGCCATTCGGCCCATCGAGTCTGCACCGGCTCCTGGAAAGAGCACCCTACCCAAGGTCAACACCTCCACCCTATCCCCATAACCCAGTAACCCCACCCAACACCAAGGGCAATTTTGAACACTAAGGGCAATTTATCACGGCCAATCCACCCTAACCTGCACATCTTTGGACTGTGGAAGGAAACCGGAGCACCCGGAGGAAACCCACGCAGACACGGGGAGGATGTGCAGACTCCGCACAGACAGTGACCCAGCCGGGAATCAAACCTGGGACCCTGGAGCTGTGAAGCAATTTTGCTATCCACAATGCTACCGTGCTGCCCGTAATGTGCAGGCTACGTGGATTGACCACGCTAAATTGCCCCTTCATTGGAAAAAATTACTCTAAATTTATTTTAAAAAAATAATGATAATTGTTTCCCCGTGTTCCTCATGGGGGTTACAACAGGAATCCACATTTTCTACACCATCGGCTCAGTCAGGCTGTTTAAGACGACAGGGTCTGCTTTGCTTTTTAAGAAGAGAATGAATCAAAGAGCGATAGAATCCCTACAGTGCAGAAGGAGACTATTCGGCCCATCAAGTCTGCACCGACCCACTGAAAGAGCAACCCAGCTAGACACATCCAATCCCCGTAACCCAGGAACCCCAATGCCTCGAAACAAAAGTTTTCGGCGGCCCTTGTGGCCTTGTTGGTGAGGGCGCTTAACGAGGTGAGGGAGCCGGGGCGGGCGGGGGGGGGGGGGTGGGTGTTCTCCTCCCGACGCTTTTGCTGGCCTCGATCTCCTGGACTTTGAAGCGGGATAAGGATCCGGAGTAGTGTGAGTCGTACAGACCAATCTCACTGTTAAATGTGGATGAAAGCTGTTGGCCAAGACATTGGCCTTGAGAATTGAGGACTGTGTACCAGGGCTGATAGGGGAGGACCAGACCGGGTTTGTGAAGGGGAGGCATCTGGTGACTAATATCAGGAGGTTTCTAAATGTGATAATGATGCCCCCCCCCCCCCCCCCCGAGGAGGTGGTGGTCTCCATGGACGCGGAGAAGGCCTTCGATCTTGTGGAGTGGTGGTATTTGTGGGAGTCAGGTGACCTCAGACTGGCTGGAGGGAGATGGAAAGGAGGTTGCTTGTGCATGATCATACTGTCATACACCTGTTGTTTTCTACATAGTTTACCCACAATTAACGTTCATAAATTGTTTATAGTTTTAACTACGAGTGTTCTTGTAATATGAATCGTGCCATCCGACAAGAACATTGCATGGAGTTTGCACATTCTCACCGTATTTGCGTGGGTCTCACCCCCACAATCCAGTTGGGTCACTGCCTGTGCGGAGTCTGCACGTTCTCTCCCCGTGTGTGCGTGGGTTTCCTCCGGGTGCCCTGGTTTCCTCCCACAGTCCAGAGATGTGCAGGTTAGGTGGACGGGCCATGAAAAAATGCTCTTCGTGTCCAAAAAAGGATGGGTGGGGTTACTGTGTTACGGGGATAGGGTGGGGTGCACTCTCCAGGGGCCGGTGCGGACTCATTGGGCTGGGTGGTCTCATTCTGCACCGTGGTTTCTATGGTTCTATGAAGTGTTCTTGTGATATAAAGCAGGCTATCCGACATGAATATTGAAAATGAAATGAAATGAAAATCGCTGATTGTCACGAGTAGGCTTCAATTAAGTTACTGTGAAAAGCCCCTAGTCGCCACATTCCGGCGCCTGTCCGGGGAGGCTGGTACGAGAATCGAACCGTGCTGCTGGCCTGCTTGGTCTGCTTTAAAAGCCAGCGATTTAGCTGAGTGAGCTAAACCAGCCCCTCACAAGCCTCACAAGCCTCATTGAATTCTTTGAAGATATGTCGAGACACCTTGATGAAGGTCGGGCAGTGGATGTGGTGTATATGGATTCAAGCAAGGCATTTGATAAGGTTCCCCATGGTAGGCTCATTCAGAAAGTTAGGGGGCATGGGATACAGGGAAATGTGACAGTCTGGAGACAGAATTACAAAAGAAGGCAGCAAGTGGTAGTGGATGCACTGCCGCTTTCAAGAGATTATGCACCTGTACGCCCAGATCCCTCTGTGAGTAAATGTTCCTGTGGAATTATTCCTTTAATATAATTCGGAGATTCGGACATTGACCACAAATGATTTGTAACCAGGGTGTCGGTATCAATGTGCAGGATAACGGGGCTGCGAAGGAATTTGCGTTTGGCTATCATCACCATATCCTCTTGCTCAATCTCTCTTTATTCCTTGTGGATTAACAGCTCCCGGAAATTAAAGATAAATACCTTTGTCATCGTGATGGTCTTTTCCTGTGGAACAAACGGATTTTATTAATGAACAATGCCTGCGGAGGACGAATTGGGAATTCTAATAACTCGGAAGGAAGCGACCGGTAATGAAGGTGAGGTTGTTCAAATATTGAAGCCCCCAGGCTTCTCACTCCCAGTGCAGGCCTCGCTGGGAGGATCAGGCCTTGAGTTGGGCCTGTCTTAACCAGCTCCAGGTGGTTGGACTCCTCCCCCTGCCTCGGCAGCTCTTATTCCATGAATCCCAAAGCAGGAGCAATAATCGTTCCCCGTGTTCCTCATGGGGATTACAACAGTAATCCTTATTATCAACACCATCGGCTCATTCAGGCTGTTTAAGACGACAGGGTCTGCCTTGCATTTTGAGAAGTGAATGAATCAAAGAGCGATAGAATCCCTACAGTGCAGAAGGAGACCATTCGGCCCATCGAGTCTGCACCAACCCTCTGAAAGAGCACCCTAGCTAGACACAGCCAATCCCCGTAACCCAGGAACACCCACCCAGCCTTTTGTACATGAAGGGGACGTTTAACGTGGCCAAACCTGCTAACCTGCACATCTTTGGTAACTAAGAAGAGAGATGAATAAACAGTAACATTTCAACGCAGCACGGTGGCACAGTGGTAAGCACCGCTGCCTCACAGCACCAGGGACACAGATTCAAATCCAGCCTCGGGTCACTGTCTGTGTGTAGTTTGCACGTTCTCCCCGTGTCTGCGTGGGTTTGCTCCGGGTGCTCCAGTTTCCTCCCACAATCCAAAGGTGTACAGGTTAGGTGGATTGGCCATGATAAATTTCCCCTCAGTGTCCAAAGATTCGCAGGTTAGGTGGGGGGACGGGGATGGAGCAGGTGATTGGGTTCAGGTAGGGTTCTCATTTCATGCAGACTTGATGGGCTGAATGGTCTCCTTCTGCACGGTACGGATTTTATGATTTCATAAAAATAACTTGTAATGTACAGCCAATACATTACCAGTGAAAAGCAAGTAAAAACCTGGTTGTTAACTTTATTTATCAATGGTTGTTAATATATATTGGTTTGCTTAATTGGAATACAGTGGCAGATTTACGAAGATAAGAATTCTTCTTTTACTTAAGAACTGTTGTAACTGTTAACAAGTTTTTATTTGTTGCTGATGGGACGAATTCTGTGATTTTTCTTTAACATCAAATGAGTCTATTGGTCAGAATCATCTCTCTTGGGCTGCAATTATCTTTCCTAGCAGTCTTACAAGTGGAAAATAATTGGGTTGTTGTTTGGGATCCGAACAGTGATAGCATTGTAACACGTCAAAATGTAGTGATGAATATATTTACCATAAACGTCATGAGGAATATATTCTGTGGGTGAGGAATAGATTTGTATTAATACTGTCTGCAGAGAATCAAGTGGAGATTCACGTTTTCAACACAATTGGTTCAGTATCGGAAACGCTCAGGATTACACGGGTTCGGGATTGGTGCAGATCTTTCAAATATTAAATAAACATTCCCATACTCACTCATTTCACTCAAGCTTACTCATCTCCCCACCCTCACAGGGAAATAACTAGCCTCTTGCTCCAACAGTGGGCAATTAAATAATTATTCATTCAATTTTTCAGAAATGTATTTTGGTATCAACTTTTAATAGATTGTGGTATGGGGAGCACACAGGCCACTCTACAGGTGCGGCACAGCAGACATCTAACAGTATTTGTTAAAGCAAAACAATGTTTATTCTATGAACTCAAGTTAACCTTTTTAAAACATACAGTGAACATCTTCACAACCATCAATTCAAATACAACCCCCAAAGAATACAATACTAAGTAATCCTTAATAATTTCCCAAACAACATCCAGAAGACACCCAACATCCTTCTAACACAGGGATCAGGTTTAAATTCTCTAATGAGAGCAGTTATCCCTGTGAAATCACCCAAATCATCGCTATTTAGCTTGTAGAGAGATCTATGCACATCTGCGGGCTTTCACTGCAGCTCTTCTCCCTGATAATGAGACTAAAACCTCACTCTCTAGCAGACAATCAAAAAAGAAAGTAAAGCAGACAGACAGCCCAGCTCCACCCACTCTCTGACATCACTGCAGTAATAAACACCCATTTCTCAAAGGTTCACCCACGACAGTTATTCGATAAAAAAAACACTCATTTCTTAAAGGTACTCTCACATGACAGTAGTGTTACAAATTGAAAATAGTTGCCCTCTCGTTTGGGACACTAACATCATTATAAAATTATAAAACATGGTGATTAATATATTTACCATATTCATGGTGAGGAACATATTCTGTGGGTGAGGAATAGATTTGTATTAATACTGTCTGCAGAGGATCAAGTGGAGATTCACACTTTCAACACAATCGGTTCAGTATCGGAAACGCTCAGAATTACACGGATTAGGGATTGGTGCCGATCTTTCAAATATTAAATAAACATCCCCATACTTACTCATTTCACTCAAGCTTACTCATCTCCCCACCCTCACAGGTAAATAACTAACCTCTTGCACCAACAGTGGGGAATTAAATAATTATTCATTCCATTTTTCAGAAACGTATTTCGTCATCCATCTTCAGTTTCCATGTATTATATGTTTTATAGTTTGGTTTGGGGCTAAAAAGCATTGGGTACATTTATGTTCAGATATTTTGGCATTCCTCTGTAAGTTACTTGATGCAGACTGTTATTTTAAAACAGTTATATCATTTGTGTCTGACAAGGAGGCGGCAACAGTCAATCCAATGTGCAGAGTGGTTATTTATGAGTGGTTGTTAATATATATTGGTTTGCTTAATTGGAATATAGTGGCAGATTTACGAAGATAAGAATTCTTCTTTTACTTAAGAACTGTTGTAACTGTTAACCACAAAGTTTTTATTTGTTGCTGATGGGACTAGTTCTGTGATTTTTCTTTAACATCAAATGAACCTCTTGGTCAGAATCATCTCTCTTGGGCTGCAATTATCTTTCCTAGTAGCCTTACAAGTGGAAAATAATTGGGTTGTTGTTTGGGATCCGAACAGTGACAGCATTGTAACACGTCAAAATGTGGTGATGAATATATTTACCATAAGCGCCATGAGGAATATATTCTGTGGGTGAGGAATAGATTTGTATTAATACTCTCTGCAGAGAATCAAGTGGAGATTCACGTTTTCAACACAATTGGTTCAGTATCGGAAACGCTCAGGATTACACGGGTTCGGGATTGGTGCAGATCTTTCAAATATTAAATAAACATTCCCATACTTACTCATTTCACTCAAGCTCACTCATCTCCCCACCCTCACAAGTAAATAACTAACATCTTGCTCCAACAGTGGGCAATTAAATAATTATTCATTCAATTTTTCAGAAATGTATTTCGGAATCAACTTTTAATAGTTTGTGGTATGGGGAGCACACAGGCCACTCTACAGGTGTGGCACAGCAGACATCTAACAGTATTTGTTAAAGCAAAACAATGTTTATTCTATGAACTCAAGTTAACCTTTTTAAAACATACAGTGAACATCTTCGCAACCATCAATTCAAATACAACCCCCAAAGAATACAACACTAATTAATCCTTAATAACTTCCCAAACAACATCCAGAAGACACCCAACATCCTTCGAACACAGGGATCAGGTTTAAATTCTCTAATGAGAGCAGTTATCCCTTTGAAATCACCCAAATCATCGCTATTTAGCTTGTGGAGAGATCCATGCACATCTGCGGGCTTTCACTGCAGCTCTTCCCTCTGAAAATGAAACTAAAACCTCACTCTCTAGCAGCCAATCAAAAACGAAAGTAAAGCAGACAGACAGCCCAGCTCCACCCACTCTCTGACATCACTGCAGTAATAAACACCCATTTCTCAAAGGTTCACCCACGACAGTTATTCGATAAAAAAAAAACACTCATTTCTTAAAGGTACTCTCACATGACAGTAGTGTTACAAATTGAAAATAGTTGCGCTCTTGTTTGGGACACTAACATCATTATAAAATTATAAAACATGGTGATTAATATATTTACCATATTCATGGTGAGGAACATATTCTGTGGGTGAGGAATAGATTTGTATTAATACTGTCTGCAGAGGATCAAGTGGAGATTCACACTTTCAACACAATCGGTTCAGTATCGGAAATGCTCAGGATTACACGGATTAGGGATTGGTGCTGATCTTTCAAATATTAAATAAACATCCCCATACTTACTCATTTCACTCAAGCTTACTCATCTCCCCACCCTCACGGGTAAATAACTAACCTCTTGCACCAACAGTGGGGAATTAAATAATTATTCATTCCATTTTTCAGAAACGTATTTCGGCATCCATCTCCAGTTTCCATGTATTATATGTTTTATAGTTTGGTTTGGGGCTAAAAAGCATTGGGTACATTTATGTTCAGATATTTTGGCATTCCTCTGCAAGTTATTTGATGCAGACTGTTATTTTAAAACAGTTATATCATTTGTGTCTGACAAGGAGGCGGCAACAGTCAATCCAATGTGCAGAGTGGTTATTTATGAGTGGTTGTTAATATATATTGGTCGGCTTAATTTGAATATAGTGGCAGATTTACGAGGATAAGAATTCTTCTTTTACTTAAGAACTGTTCCATGCATTTATAGAACATAGAACATGGAACAGTACAGTTCTATGTACAGGCCGTTCGGCCCACGATGTTGTGCTGACCATTTATTCTAATCTAAGATCAACCCCCACTTAAACTAGAATACCACACCTGAAAAGCAACCGCAATATGCTCACCCCTCACTGTCTTTAAGTTCACTTAGCCAATCCAATAGATAGACATTTATCTGGAACGAGCCCCCAATTTGTTATGGGCCAGAGTTTCGAGAACTCCAAAGTGTATCATGGAGTTCACCCGACCCACAACTTTTCATAGATTGTGGTATGGGGAGCACACGGCCCACTCTACAGGCACGGCGCAGCAGACATCTAACAGTATTTGTTAAAGCAAAACAATGTTTATTCTATGAACTCAAGTTAACCTTTTTAAAACATACAGTGAACATCTTAGCAACCATCAATTCAAATACAACCCACAAAGAATACAACACTAAGTAATCCTTAATAACTTCCCAAACAACATCCAGAAGACATCCAACATCCTTCGAACACAGGGATCAGGTTTAAATTCTCTAATGAGAGCAGTTATCCCATTGAAATCACCCAAATGAACACTCTTTAGCTTGTAGAGAGATCCATGCACATCTGCGGGCTTTCACTGCAGCTCTTCTCTCTGAAAATGAAACTAAAACCTCACTCTATAGCAGCCAATCAAAAACGAAAGTAAAGCAGACAGACAGCCCAGCTCCACCCACTCTCTGACATCACTGCAGTAATAAACACCCATTTCTCAAAGGTTCGCCCACGACAGTTATTCGATAAAAAAACACTCATTTTTTAAAGGTACTCTCACATGACAGTAGTGTTACAAATTGAAAATAGTTGCGCTTTCATTTGGGACACTAACATCATTATAAAATTATAAAACATGGTGATTAATATATTTACCATATTCATGGAGAGGAACATATTCTGTGGGTGAGGAATAGATTTGTATTAATACTGTCTGCAGAGGATCAAGTGGAGATTCATACTTTCAACACTATCGATTCAGTATCGGAAACG
Organism: Scyliorhinus canicula; assembly: GCF_902713615.1. NCBI lineage: Eukaryota > Metazoa > Chordata > Chondrichthyes > Carcharhiniformes > Scyliorhinidae > Scyliorhinus > Scyliorhinus canicula. The sequence goes on from NC_052174.1 coordinate 11,501,652, forward strand.
CTCAGAATTACACGGATTAGGGATTGGTGCTGATCTTTCAAATATTAAATAAACATCCCCATACTTACTCATTTCACTCAAGCTTACTCATCTCCCCACCCTCACGGGTAAATAACTAACCTCTTGCACCAACAGTGGGGAATTAAATAATTATTCATTCCATTTTTCAGAAACGTATTTCGGCATCCATCTTCAGAAACAAAATTAATTTGGCCCTTCTCGTCCGCTTCGTTTCCATGTATTATATGATTTATAGATTGGTTTGGGGGTAAAAAGCATTGGGTACATTTAAGTTCAGATATTGTGGCATTCCTCTGTAAGTTACTTGATGCAAAATGTTATTTTAAAACATACGTGATTTGTGTCTGACAAAGGCAGCAACAGTCAATCCAATGTGGAGACGCATCGAGTTCCGTGCATTTACAGAACATGGAACAGTTCAGTTCTATGTACAGGCCCTTCGGCCCACGATGTTGTGCTGACCATTTATCCTAATCTAAGATCAACCTAACCTGCACCTCTTCAATTTACTGCTGTCCATATCCAAGAGCTGCGTAAATGTCCCTAATGACTCTGACTCCGCCACCTCCACTGGCAATGTATTCCACACACCCACCACTCTCTGTGTAAAGAATCAACTTCCGACATCTCCCCAATACCTTCCTCCAATTACCGTAAAACTATGCCTCCTCATGTCAGCCATTTCCGCCCTGGGGAAAAGTCTCTGGCTATCCACTCTATCCATGCCTCTCATCACCTTGTGCACCTCTATCAAGTCAACTCTCTTCCTCTTAACTCCAGTGAGAAAAGCCCTAGCTCCCTCAACCTTTCTTCATAAGATATGCCCTCCAGTCCAGGCAGCATCCTGGCAAATCTCCTCTGTACCCTCTCCAAAGCATCCACGTCCTTCCTATAATGAGGCGACCAGAACTGGACACAATATTCCATGTGTGGTCCAACTAGGGTTTTATAAAGCTGCAGCAAAACCACATGGCTCTTAAACTCAATCCCCCTGTTAATGAAAGCCAACACACCATATGCCTTCTTAACAACCCGATCAACCTGGATGGCAACTTTGAGGGATCTATGCACGTGGACCCCAAGATCCCGCTGTCCCTCCACACTTCCAAGAATCCTGCCTTTAACCCTGTATTCAGCATTGAAATTCGACCTGCCAAATGAATCACTTCACATTTATCAAGGTAGAACTCCATCTGCCACTTCTCAGCCCAGCTCTGCATCCTGTCAATATCCTGTTGTGACCTGCAACGGCCCTCGACACGATCTACAACTCCACCAACCTTCGTGTCATCGGCAAACTTACTAACACACCCTTCCACTTCCTCATCCAAGTCATTTACAAAAACCACAAAGAGCAGAGGTCCCAGAACAGATCCCTGCGGGACACCACTGGTCACCCACCTCCAGTTGGAATACTTTCCATCAACTACCACTCGCTGTCTTCTTTCAGCCAGCCAATTCTGTATCCAGACAGCCAAATTTCCCTTTATCCCATGCTCCCTAACTTTTTGAATGAGCCTACCATGGGGAACCTTATCAAATGTCTTACTGAAATCCATATACACCACATCCACTGGCTGAACTTCATCAGTGTGTCTCTTCACATCCTCAAAGAATTCAATGAAGCTTGTGAGGCATAACCTGCCCCTCACAACGCCATGCTGATTGTCTTTAATCAAACTATGTTTTTCTAAATAATCATGAATCCTATCTCTGAGAAGCCTTTCCAATATTTTGCTCACCACAGACGTAAGACTGGTGGGTCTGTAATTCCCCGGGATTTCCCTATTCCCTTTCTTGAACAGTGGGGCAACATTCGCCTTCCTCCAATCATCCGGTACTACTCCAGCAGAGAGTGAGGATGCAATGATCATCGCCAATAGCGCAGCAATCTCCTCCCTCGCTTCCCGTAGTAACCTCGGGTATACCCTGTCAGGCCCAGGGGACTTATCTAATGTCCCCATAGTGTACAAATATGTACAGGTTAGGTGAGGGTAGGGGGATAATGTGGGGCAGTGGGCTTAGGTCGGGTGTTCTTTCAGAGAATCGGTGCAGACATGATGGGCCGAATGGCCTCCTTCTGCACGGTAGGGACTTTATGATTCGCTTTGTGCTCTCGTTTGGGACACTAACAGCATTATAAAATTATAAAATGTGGTGATTAATATATTTACCATATTCGTGCTGAGGAACATATTCTGTGGGTGAGGAATAGATTTGTATTAATACTGTCTGCAGAGGATCAAGTGGAGATTCACATATTCAACACAATCGATTCAGTATCGGAAACGCTCAGGATTACACGGGTTCGGGATTGGTGCAGATCTTTCAAATATTAAATAAACATCCCCATACTTACTCATTTCACTCAAGCTTACTCATCTCCCCACCCTCACAGGTAAATAACTAACCTCTTGCACCAACAGCGGGGAATTAAATAATTATTCATTCCATTTTTCAGAAACGTTTCTCGGCATCCATCTTCAGAAACAAAATTAATTTGCCCCTTCTCGGCCATTTCGTTTCCATGTATTATATGTTTTATAGTTTGGTTTGGGGGTAAAAAGCATTGGGTACATTTATGTTCAGATATTTTGGCATTCCTCTGTACGTTATTTGATGCAGGCTGTTATTTTAGAATCACAGAATTTACAGTGCAGAAGGAGGCCATTTGGCCCATCGAGTGCACCGGCTCTTGGAAAGAGCGCCCCACCCAAGCCCACACCTCCACCCTATCCCCATAACCCAGTAACCCCACTCAACCAACACTAAGGGCAATTTTGGACACTAAGGGACAATTTATCACGGCCAACCCACCCTAACCCGCACATCTTTGGACTGTGGGAGGAAACCGGAGCACCCGGAGGAAACCCACGCACACACGGGCGGAATGTGCAGACTCCGCACAGACAGACAGTGAACCAGCCGGGAATTGAACCTGGGACCCTGGAGCTGTGAAGCAATTGTGCTAACCACTGTGCTACAGTTATGTCATTCGTGTCTGACAAGGAGGCGGCAACAATCAATCCAATGTGCAGACGCAAAAAGTTGCGTGAAGTCGTGTCGCGGTCTGGTCAATGATCACATCTCAGGGCAGGACAGTGAGTTGAGATGCTCAGGGATTCTCGATCCAAATGGTTTGTTTGCTCAATCCCTGATTGTGTCCTTCCCATTAGGTACCTGTGGGATCTTGACACCCCTCCCCCCGGTCGCAAAATCAAATCCTTTCACTAATTCCAAACTTCATGCTGCTGTAAAACCTCAGCGGATTTACTGAGCGTTGCTGCTTTTTTGATAACATGACAAATTGTGACAGTAAAGATTCTGAATAACTATATTTACCAGAAATCTTGGATGGAGGGTAGCCTGTGAGGGTGGAATAGATTTGTATTAATATTGTCCGCGGTGAATCAAATGGAGATCCACATTTTTCAACACAGTTGTCTCAGTATTTGAAACGTTCAGTATTGCACAGATTCAGGTTCAGTGTAGATCTTCCAAACATCAAATTAACTTTATCATCATACTCATTTCAATGATGCTAATTAATCTCTCCACCATTCCGGGGAGGCAGTGGCGTAGCGGTATTGTCGCTGAACTAGTAATCCAGAGGCCCAGGGTAAATCCCTGGGACATGGGTTCAAATCCCGCCAGAGCAGATGGTGCAATTTCAATTCAATAAAAATCTAGAATTGAACGTCTGATGGTGACCATGTCAATCGACCCATTGGCGATTGTTGTAAAAACCCATCTGCTTCGATCAAGGGGAGATTCACATTTTCAACACAATCGGTTCAGTATCGGAAACGCTCAGGATTACATGGGTTCGGGATTGGTGCAGATCTTTCAAATATTAAATAAACATTCCTATACTTACTCATTTCACTCAAGCTAACACATCTCCCCCCCCCCCCTCACAGTTAATAACTAACCTCTTGCACCAATAACGGGGAACAAAATAATTATTCATTCCAATTTTCACAAATGTATTCCCGCATCCCTCTCCTGAAACAGAATTATTTTGGCGCTACCCGCCGGCTTCGTTGCCACGTTTTATGGGTGGGATTCTCCGACCCTGCGCCTCCCGCCACACCGCCCCGACGCCGGCTGCCCTATTCTCTGGCACCATTTTCCGGGGCCGGCGGGGATACCTGCCACACTGGTCGGGGGCCGTTGACAGCGCCCCCCCCCCCCCCCCCCCCCCCGGTGATTCTCCGTGCCCGACGGGCTGAGTGGGTGTAAAGTTCTTCCCAATCCCGCCGGCGTGAATTACTCACCTCCCACGCGGTGGGACCTGGCAGGGAAGTGTGCGCGGGGCGGTCCTGGGAGGGAGTGGGGTGGGGGGGGGCGCGCGGGGCCCACGATCGGGGCCTACCGATCTGCGGGCGGGCTGGTTCCGTGGGGGGACTTCTTTCCTCCTCGCCGGGCCCCTGTAGGGCACTGCCATATTGCCCGGGGGGGGGGGGGGGGGTGGGGGGGGGGCATGGAGAAGGGAACCCCTGCGCATGCGCGGAAATACGCCGACCAGTCTGCGCATGCGTGGAAATACGCCGGACGGTCCGCGCATGCGCGAGATTAGTCCGGTCGATCCGCGCATGCGTGAACACGTGCCGGGCCTTCTGCGCCAGCTGGAGCTGGGGGGAACCACTCCAGCATCAACCTAGTCCCCAAGAAAGGTGAGAATTCCTCACTTTCGGAGGCTGTTGTCGCCGGAGTGGATGGCACCGGCTTTCTAGCCAACTTAGCCCCATTATTGCAGAATCCCGCCCTATATGTTTTATAGTTTGGTGTTTTGGGTAAATAGAATTGGGTACATTGAAGTTCAGACATTTTGGCATTCCTCCTTAAGTGATCTGATGCAAACCGTTATTTCAAAACAGTTACGTCATTTGTGTCTGACAAGGAGACGGCAACATCAATCCAATATGCAGACGCATCAAGTTCCGTGCATCCATGTAGTGGTCTGGTCAATGATCACGTCTCAGGGCAGTTCTGTGAATTGAGCTGCTCGGGAATTCCCGATCCAAATGGCTCGTTTGTTCACACGATCCCTGAATGTGTCCTACCCATTAGGTACCTGTGGGATCTTGACCCCCCTCCCCCTTCCCCCGGTCGCAAAATCAAATCCTTTTTCCCATTGCAAACCTCACACTGCTGCACAACCTCAGCGGGTTTACTGAGCGTTGCTGCTTTTTTGATAACATGACAAATTGTGACAGTAAAAACTCTGAATAACTATATTTACCAGAAACCTTGGATGGAGGGTATCCTGTGAGGGTGGAATAGATTTGTATTAATATTGTCCGCGGTGAATCAAATGGAGATTCACATTTTCAGCACAGTTGTCTCAGTATTTGAAACGTTCAGTATTGCACAGATTCCGGTTCAGTGTAGATCTTCCAAACATCAAATTAACTTTATCATCATACTCAAATTTATCATCATCACGTCAAATTGAACGTCTGATGGTGACCATGTCAATCAACCCATTGGCGATTGTTGTAAAAACCCATCTGCTTCGCTGATGTCCTTTAGGGAAGGAAATCAGCCGTCCTTACCCGGCCTGGCCTTCATGTGACTACAGACCCCACAGCAATGTGGTTGACACTTCAATGTCCTCAGGGATGGGCATCAAATGTTGGCCTGGCCAAACGACAGCCACATCCCGTGGACAAATAAAGAAAACGAAAACCATGTGACCGCTAGTTGCTGACCTACCTGCCAATTACCATCAGCTCTTCCTTCATTGCCCAATCAGCCCCTTTTCAACCTGTACCAGTGGGTCATACCTCCCATTGTTCAATCTTTCTTCAACCCTGACACGTCTCGGCCTCTCCAGTCTCCGTTACGGAGTCCTTGTGCTAACATCGCAGCTTCTGGGAGAGGGAAATGTCGAAATGCCTCCCCAGAGACAAGGGGCGCGATTCTCCGATGCCACGCGGCATCGCGAAAGCCGTCGTGAACTCGGCCGAGTTTCATGACGGCGTCGGAGGCCGCTCCTCGCACCCTATTCACCCCCCCCTCCCACCCCCGCTGGGGCTAGGAGCGGCGTTGTGAGAAACTCGGCCTCTGGGCCTTGACGCTTGTGTCAAAGCGGCACGCCGAAAATCACGCGACGGCGGTGCCTAAGTGACGTCAGCCGCACATGCGCAGGTTGGCCGGCTCCAACCCGCGCATGCGCGGCTGACGTCACGGCGGCTGACGGCTCAAACCCGCGCAAGCGCGGTTGCCATCTTCCCCTCCGCTGCCCCGCAAGACATGGCGGCTTGATCTTGCGGGGCAGCGGAGGGGGAAGAGTGCGTCTCTTAGAGACGCCGGCCCGACGATCGGCGGGCACCGATCGTGGGCCAGTCAGCTCCCGAGCACACCCGTGGTGCTCGTTCTTCTCTCCGCCCCCCCACAGGCCCCAAACTTACCTTTCGTGCTATGTTCACGCCGGCAGCGACCAGGTGTGGTTGGCGCCGGCGTGAACAGGTCGGGAACGGCAGGCCGCTCGGCCCATCCGGGCCGGAGAATTGCCGGTCGCCGTGAAAAACGGCGAGTGGCGATTCCACGACACGCCATTTTGGGGGGGGGATGGGAGAATCGCAGGGGGTGCCAGGGCGGCGTGCCGTGATTCGCCCGGCCCTCCAGTGATTCTCCCACCCGGCGTGGGGAACGGAGAATCGCGCCCAAGGTACAAGGCTGGAGAATGTGGTGCTGCGAAACGGCGGGAGGGGCTCAGATCAATCCATTCCATCGCCAATATCACCCCGAGGGAGAACAGCATGTTTAAAGGTTTTGTAGCAAAGTGAATGATTGGGCATTGCGAACCATTTTACACAGAATGTCAACATTGTCCTTTCTCGACATCATAACATAGCAGAATGTGGTGATAAACCCTCTGAATAAATATACTGACCTTTGCTGTAGGAAGGAATGTACCCTGTGGATGAGGAATAGATTTGCATTAATATTATCTGTACAGAATCAAGTGGAGATTCGCACTTTCAACACAATCGATTCAGTATCTCAAACGCTCAGTCATAGACTTTAGGAATTGGTTTCAATCTTTCAAACATTAAATAAACATTCACATTCATACTCGTTTCACTGAAGGTTGTTCATCCCACCACCACCCCCCCCCCCCCCCAGCTCTGCATCTCAGCCCAGCTCTGCATCCTGTCAATATCCTGTTGTGACCTGCAACAGCCCTCGACACGATCTACAACACCACCAACCTTCGTGTCATCGGCAAACTTACCAACACATCCTTCCACTTCCTCATCCAAGTCATTTACAAAAACCACAAAGAGCAGAGGTCCCAGAACAGATCCCTGCGGGACACCACTGGTCACCCACCTCCAGGCGGAATACTTTCCATCAACTACCATTCGCTGTCTTCTTTCGGCCAGCCAATTCTGTATCCAGGCAGCCAAATTTCCCTGTATCCCATGCTCCCTAACTTTTTGAATGAGCCTACCATGGGGAACCTTATCAAATGTCTTACTGAAATCCATATACACTACATCCACTGCCTGAACTTCATCAGTGTGTCTCTTCACATCCTCAAAGAATTCAATGAAGCTTGTGAGGCATAACCTGCCCCTCACAACGCCATGCTGATTGTCTTTAATCAAACTATGTTTTTCTAAATAATCATGAATCCTATCTCTGAGAAGCCTTTCCAATATTTTGCTCACCACAGACGTAAGACTGGTGGGTCTGTAATTCCCCGGGATTTCCCTATTCCCTTTCTTGAACAGTGGGGCAACATTCGCCTTCCTCCAATCATCCGGTACTACTCCAGCGGAGAGTGAGGATGCAATGATCATCGCCAATAGCGCAGCAATCTCCTCCCTCGCTTCCCGTAGTAACCTCGGGTATACCCTGTCAGGCCCAGGGGACTTATCTAATGTCCCCATAGTGTACAAATATGTACAGGTTAGGTGAGGGTAGGGGGATAATGTGGGGCAGTGGGCTTAGGTCGGGTGTTCTTTCAGAGAATCGGTGCAGACATGATGGGCCGAATGGCCTCCTTCTGCACGGTAGGGACTTTATGATTCAATGAAAATGCCTCCGCATGTACAGCCAATACATCACCAGAGAAAAGCAAGCAAAAACCTGGTTGTTAACTTTATTTATGAGTGGTCGTTAATATATATTGGTCTGCTTAATTGGAATATAGAGGCAGATTTACGAAGATAAGATTTCTTCTTTTACTAAAGAACTGCCATAACTGTTAACCGTAAAGTTTTTATTTGTTTCTAATGTGATTAATTCTGTGATTAAATAAAAATTTTCTTTAACATCAAAGGAACCGATTGATCAGAGTCATCTATCCAGGGCTGCAATAATCTTTCCCCATAGTGTTATGGGCCAGAGTTTAGAGAACCCCAAAGTGTATCATGGAACGGAGAATCGCGCCCAAGGTTCAAGGCTGGAGAATGTGGTGCTGCGAAACGGCGGGAGGGGCTCAGATCAATCCATTCCATCGCCAATATCACCCCGAGGGAGAACAGCATGTTTAAAGATTTTGTAGCAAAGTGAATGATTGGGCATTGCGAACCATTTTACACAGAATGTCAACATTGTCCTTTCTCGACATCATAACATAGCAAAATGTGGTGATAAACCCTCTGAATAAATATACTGACCTTTGCTGTAGGAAGGAATGTACCCTGTGGATGAGGAATAGATTTGCATTAATATTATCTGTACAGAATCAAGTGGAGATTCGCACTTTCAACACAATCGATTCAGTATCTCAAACGCTCAGTAATAGACTTTAGGAATTGGTTTCGATCTTTCAAACATTAAATAAACATTCACATTCATACTCGTTTCACTGAAGGTTGTTCATCCCCCCCCCCCCCACCCCACCCCCCCCCCACCCCCCCCCCCCCCCCCCACCCCCACCCCCCCCCCCCCCCCCCACAGATATTTTGGCATTTTTTTCTGTCTGCTCTTTAAAGCAAACTGTTATTTGAAACAATTGTGTCACATGTGTCCGACAACAATCAATCCAACTGCACGTTCTCCCCGCATCTGCGTGGGTTTCCTCCGGGTGCTACGGTTTCCTCCCACAGTCCAAAGGCGTACAGCTTAGGTGGATTGGCCATGATAAATTGTCCTTAGTGTCCAAAAAAGGTTAGGGGGGTTTATTGGGTTAGGGGGATAAGGTGGAAGTGAGGGCTTAAGTGGATAAGTGCAGACTCGATGGGCCAAATGGCCTCCTTCTGCACTGTATGTTCTATGTCACCAGTGAGAGGGTTTGATACTGGGAGACGTAAGATGAATTCATTCTGTCGCCAACGTCACCCCCAGGAAACGTACACCATGCAAAATGAATCCAGCTACATCAATCGAATGTGCAGATGCATCAAGGTGTGGTATTGTGTGAAGCAAATAATGGCATGATGGGAAAACTAGTCAAGTCTTCTTGGTACAATTGAATTTAAACTGAGTTCACATAACCTAAGGCACAGATACAAACAGCCGAGGTCAACTTGACCTGAGAACTGACTGACTCTAACACTCAGATAAGACCCGTTCGTCATGAGACCAGAGGAGTCTAAATATATACGATAAGCTAAAAAACTGTCTCTTCCTGTACTTAAACAAATTTTTCCATCGCTTAAAACAAAGACAAGATAGTGACATGAGACCCGAGTCCTCTAAAGGTCAACAAGGAGACGCCATTGTATGGATTATTACTTATGTTTTACTTTCGATCAAATTCCTGACCAAGCTGTATTCATGTTATCTTGATCCTATAATGTATAAAAATCGCCTTATTCTTCTGTAATATCGCAGACTTGAGACGGACTCAGCAGTTTGTATTTGACTGCCTTCCGACTTCAAGTCTCAGCCATTACTGCTAGCAGTCAGTTCTAATTCGGAAATAAAGTTCAGTTTTGCTTACCTAATGAATGCTGTTTGTATTTCTCTATCACAGTCCGGAAGCGGGGAAAATATTGAATACGACATTTGGCGCTGCGTGAAAAAATCCAATATCCTGAAGTGAGCTTCCATGAGGGACTGAGAAAAAGTGATAAAAACCATGACCGGAGTAAAGAGACAGACGCCGGCACAAGGTAAGATTGACCTTGGTCTCTCTCTCTCTCGGATCTGTGCTGCGACCCCTCATCCCTGTCGGAAGTAACTAAACAGGTGACGGTTCTCGAATCTAAATTTGACTGTGAGTACATTTGTTTTGTGTAATTAGCCGCAGGTCAGGGACCTTGTTGATCTCGTTTTTCATCCGCATCAGATTTATACAGGCTGTCAGTAATTTTTTGGGGTCAAGGACCCTCCAATTTGATTTGGTACCAGAAATTTTGTTTGAGCATTTTTTTTTGCCAGGGGCACATTTTACTGACATTATGCAACAAAACTTTAGATAAAACTAGCGGCAATTCCCCTCTATTTTTCATGTGTTTAGAAACCCCTTCTCAAGAACGTAATATTCAAAGATTGTCTGCAGCGTTGCTTTAAACAATAAATTAGGTAACAATATCTGGCCACTAGGTTACACAGGGATCTTGGAACTTTGACAATAGCATTGATGCAGAATAAAAAGCAATCTGGAAAAAAAAAATGCCGGTTTCAAATTGTTTAATTTTACAGTGGAAAAAAACAGTCCACTTAACGCAACGAACAATCACTATTAATGAGTTTGAGAGATAACACCCGCAAAAAAGGGATTAATGAGTGTGTGAATGGTAAAGCGAAAGATTGGGAGACTTTAAAATTGTAATGTGAGCTTTGGGATAGAAAACAGTCAAAATGATAAAAAGCAATTCGGCAATAACAAATCTCCTGTTAGCAGAAAAGTAGGACTGGCCAATCAGATTATAGGAAAGGAGGATCCTCCCAGTTGCTCTGGCATGCCGATGTTCCCATATTCAGGCGATACTGAAGAGAAGGAGGATTTGAACCCTGGACCCCACCCTCATTTTGCGCTCCCCGATCCTACAATTCCACTTTCCCAAGTCCTGACTCCCACTTCTGATCCCATTACCAATGAAACTCCTGCTAACGTGTCCCCCTTAGCAACACGCACTCGGTCACAGACGCAAGCCGTAAATATCGAACAACCCTTCTCTATGGAAAACATGATAATTGACTAAAAGGTGTTGATTAAAAGATCCACAATAAGGAAATTATAGAAGTGAAGTTAATAAGTTACCAATTTAGAAGCATGCTGGGAATAATGACTAAAGTTTAACATTGCTTTTGAACGAAATTTAGTACATCAGATAATGTAAACTAACTACTGCTTGGAATGTTGTACTGGCCTTATTATGATAACAGAGAGAGAGAGAGAACAGAGAACATTACAGCACAGAACAGGCCCTTCGGCCCTCGATGTTGTGCCGAGCAATGATCACCCTTCTCAAACCCACATATCCACCCTACACCCGTAACCCAACAACCCCCCCCCCCTTAACCTTACTTTTTAGGACACTACGGGCAATTTAGCATGGCCAATCCACCTAACACGCACATCTTTGGACTGTGGGAGGAAACCGGAGCACCCGGAGGAAACCCACGCACACACGGGGAGGGAAGTGCAGACTCCGCACAGACAGTGACCCAGCCGGGAATCGAACCTAGGACCCTGGAGCTGTGAAGCATTTATGCTAACCACCATGCTACCGTGCTGCCCTAATTCAGAAGTGGTTCTTCTGAAGGACAACAAAATGCGTACTCAAATTGTTTTTAAACTAATGGCAAAACATTCATATTTCCTCTTGCAAATGTTCCCAAGCTTTTCCAAAGTTGTTCAGTTCACACTATATCAGTTTAAAAGAAAGTAACTTTACGAATAAGAGTAATTGAAATATGAATAAGTTTTTCATATGAAATATGAAAGACGTAAATGGCATCACGCCAAGTTCTCCGCCCCTTAGATTCTGTAGGAAACATTAACCATTTCAGCAGACAGTTGGTCTTTTCTGAATTGACAAAGAAAAAATACTTCTCAAAGAATAGCTAATGCCTCTAAAATTAATCAGTGCAAATTGACTTAAATGGAATAACACAGATAAAGTTTTCGAAAGAGAATGAAAAATGTTTTTGTTCAAAGTTTGTCCGCAAGGACAAGGGCTGAATCCAAGAGAGAGAAAGAGAGACAGAGGAAGAGATTGAAGGAGAGAGAGAGAGCCAGCGACAAGAGACAGGAACTGTTAGAGATAGCGAAAGAGAGCGAGTCAGGGAGAGGCAGAAATGGAGAGGTAGGCAGATAAAGAGAAAGAGCAACAAGAGTTCCAAAGACAGACAGAGTTATGTAGAGAGGGAGAGAGATAGATAAGAGAGAGAGGGAAAGAATTCATATTTCATTTTGCAGACTTTGACTTTAAAAATTATATTTCAAGCTGTGATTATTTGAAAGAGGTAAAGAGATATCGATGCCAACATGGTCCTTGTTATTACCTGAAACCTTCGCGATAAAAGGTTCCCGTTAACTTTGTAAGGCGGGTGACATAGAATCTTTACGGTATCACCTTCGAGCTGTTAATTGGTTTGTATGGAGCGCGATTACTCCATGATTTAAATTATAATCTCCTGCAGATGCGGATAACTCTGCTTAATAACACATAAACAGGGCAAAAAGCGTGCGGACCCTGACATAAAACATCACACACGTAATTTCCTTAATCAATTGTTAAAATTGTAATCGGAAGGACCATCTGGCATCAGACAAAGTGTGCAATGGGTAAAACTTTAGATACAACTTTTTAAAATGGCAGCGTACTGCAAACGCTGTGTGAACAACTAAAGACCTATCAACAGTAATAGAAGCTCAACAAGTGATTTGGGAAAATAATAGGGCGTCAGCTGCTAAAACGTTAGTTGCTCTATGGAGGGAATATTGTCCAAAATTGAAGGATGCCTCCTTGTTAGCCAGCTGGCAGGATAAAGAATTAAAATTGGGAATAGAATTGACAGGTCAAGTTAGGCTATCCACCTTGATTAGAAAGTTGCTAAAACACTCCATTAGTTTTTGTTCAGGAATATCTGAGGATAACAAATCTCCCAAAATGAAAAAAAGGGGAGCAAAGTCAATACAAGATTACGGTTAGGAACTTAACAATGGATTCTTGTCTAAAATAACTTCAGATCGTTTCAGGCCGTCCAGATAGACTCGGCGGTGGTTCAGTTCATTTGAAATAAAAAGAAATAATAAACATCCAGTAATGTCTCTTTCCAGAAAACTGGTTAAATAGCAAATATTGAAAATTGACTGAAATATGTCCGACTCATGTCCTTTACCCCACAGCCTATGGCGTCAGTCGAGACTTGTGTCACCCCACGTGACCCTTTCTGTTAACGAAGGCTACCATGCCAAGTCCTTGGGATTTCTGGCAGCGGCACTAAGAGGACAAGCTGATCCTTTCCTTAATGGAAGTCCAACCCTTTTCTCACAGGCATTGCACTCCCAGTTAGTGACATTAGCGCCTCCTGGTGGCTCCACCATCATTCAATAAGTTGATGACTTACTCCTTGCCAGCCCTGATTTCATCGCTAACCAGTCTCCATTACCTGCTCATCCGTCTCCATTCATGGGGATATGTGATCCCGCCCACTAAAGTTCATAAAGGCCAACGACAAGTCAAATTTTTGGGTGTCCTAATAAGTGCTACTGATCGCTCCCTGACTCATGAACGCATTACTCCTATACTGCAGACCCCATTTCCTACATCGCCCAAGCAGGTGCGAGCCTTTTTAGGATTAGTGAACTTTTGCAGACAATGGATTCCGAATGTTACTGTACATACTAAAGAATTAACTCCGTACTCCTCTCAACATGCTCCTCTTAAGATTGAACTACCTGATTCAGCAAAGCAATCTTTTATTACTCTGAAAAACGCCCTGGCTACCGCCCCAGCACTAGGATGACCTATGTATGACAGACCTTTTCAGCTGTACGTTAATGTTCTTGATGAATGTGCCACTGGTGTTCTTACACAAGAACACGGTGATCGGCGTCGCCCGGTCGCCTACTATTCTACCAAATTAGATCCTGTAGCTTGCGGTCTACCTCCCTGCACTCAAATTCTTACGGCTGTCCATTTGTTAGTCCAGGCAGCCTCTAATCTAACCCTTCACCAACCAGTACAAGTGCATACTTCACACTCTATCGTGGCTCTCCTAACGTCTCGGCAAACCCAGCATCTGACTCAAGCGCGATTGAGCCGCTATGAGGTTTCACTATTGCAAAACCCCGACCTCTCTTTTCATTATTGTTCATCCTGCTGTGTTCCTCGAGCAGCCCCCCCGATAACCTTGAAGACCCACCACACGATTGTTTGCTTCGGAATCACTTCCTTACCGCACCTCGCCCGGATTTAACAGACAGGCCTATTGATAATCCAGATCTAATTTTTTATGTTGATGGCAGTTCTTCCATTTCCCCATTTGGCGTCCGACAGTCGGGATGTGCTGTGGTAACAGACACTGACGTGCAGGAAGCAGCAGCCTTCCGGACCCCTGTCTCTGCACAAAAAGCCGAGCTATTCGCCCTTACTCCAGCATGTATTTTGGCCACAGACAAAAGTACTAATGTTTACACTGATTCTAGGTATGCCTTTGGCGTGACCCCATGATTTCGGCCGCCTCTGGCAACAGCGAGGTTTTCTCACCTCTGTGGGAACTCCCATTCAAAATGCTCTTTGGGTTAAAAATCTCCTCGATGCTATTCAGCTTCCCCGTCCATTGGCAGTTATTAAATGCATTGCGCACACAAAGGTGGCCACTCCTGTTCAATTAGGAAATGCCCATGCTGATTCAGCTGCTAAAACTGCAGCTTCATCAACCTCTTTAATTGTTCCCAGTGGGGCTAATCAGGCTCTAAACCAGGTACCTGCATTGAGGACGAAGGGCATGCCAGAGATAGCTGAAGTTCAAAATTTACAGAGGGACGCCTCTGATTCTGAGCGAACACTATGGACGTCAATGAGGTGTTTGCACTCCTTGACACGAGACCTCTGGCTGACTCCAGTTGGTCAAGTTTGTATTCCGAATTCTTTATTGCCGGTACTTGTTGATTATTTGCATTCTTACCCATCTTGGCAAGGAGGGAGTGGTACAGCTACTCCTAAAAACTTGGTGGCACCCAGATTTGAATACAGCAGCGCAAACGCGGCTGGATCGATGCGTCATTTGCATGAAACATAATAAGGGTAAAGGTATTAAAAGCCCTCCGGGAACCACCCCTTGCCAGATGATCCTTTTGCTTGTATACAGCTTGATTTTATCGAATTGCCAAAAGCACAGTGCTATAAATATTTAGTAATAATCGATGTGTTTAGTAAATGGATTGAAGCCTTCCCCACCACTAATTGTACGACACATACAGTAGTGAAGTTGTTGTTAACGGAAGTCATTCCTTGTTTTGGGGTACCCAAAATGGTGAGCTCAGACAATGGACCACATTTTGTAGCTCGGATCAATACTGAATTGTGCAAAGCCCTTGTAATTAAACAGCAACTGCACTGCGCGTATCACCCGCAGGCAGCAGGAATTCTGGAAAGAGCCAACGGGACTTAAAAAGAAAAATTATCTAAATTAACTGAAGAAACTGGGTTAAATTGGCTAAAAGTATAACCCTTGGCACTGTTTCACATGCGAGTGACTCCCCATTCGCGGACCGGACTGTCAGCTGCAGAGATAGTCTATGGTCGGCCAATGAGGACTCCCTGGAATGCCCATGGAAAGCCCCTAGAGGGAGTAGACCTCCATGTGATGGGGGAACAAATGCAGAACTATTTGAAGCAATTAACACTTTCTTTGAAGTTTCTTCACTCACAGGTAAAACAGGCACATCTCCCAGTAACAACAGGGACAGCCGTCCCTCGATATCCAGCAGTCAAACCCGGAGACCTCGTGTTGGTAGAAAAACTGGGACAGAAAGAAACTAGGACAACGCTGGAGCGGACCCTTCCTCGTACTACTGACGACGCCAACTTCGGTCAAACTTGAAGGACATGCCAGTTGGATACATCTATCCGATTGCAAGAAGATAGTCTCCAACCCAGACGAGAACACAGGATGAAGATCTTCAGTATAACTTTGGGACTTTCTGGACTATTTAGCCTTAATGGCCACTCGGTAGTAAAAAAAAAACGAACTAAACGAGACCTGCCTTCCAATACCTATTTACATATGTCATATCTTTACGCTGAAAAATTGAATATAAGCAAGTGTTGGGTTTGTACCCATATCCCCGTCCATTCGAGGGAAGGAATACCTCTCCAATCCCTCCCCTTTCATACCACAGAAACAGTTGAATGGATTTTACGACAGAATCAAACAGGCATCAGGGGAGATAGGGGGAATATGAAAATATGCTGGCTATGACATGACTAAATTTTCAGCTTCGTATCAACCTACCTATAATCATGTCCTGACTCCACCCTCCCTCACTGTCCACTCGTATAATGTTCAAGGTTCCATATGTTTTAATAAATCAGGGAAAGGAAAGTTAATGGGGCAAAGTAGATGCAACCTACCAATACAATCCCCTGGATGACATCAGCTGATGATTTTACAGCCTACAATGGAACCTATTTCATATGCGGCACTAAAGCATATCCGTGGCTCCCCATTGATTGGACAGGATCCTGCTTTTTGGGATATGTCGTATCCCAAATGTGTCACCTACCCACCCTTACACACTCCCCCTCGCGAGCAAAAAGAACAATTTCTAAAATGGAAGGGGCAAGGCATGAACGAACTGATCTACATGGCCTCAGCATTGGAACATCTGGCAAATGTAACGGCAACAGAAGCCAGGGACACTCGACAGGCACAGGCCGAGGTCTCAGCTGAGCTAGTGGCTGTCCGGACCGTGGCATTACAAAATCGACTGGCTTTGGATTATCTGTTAGCCTCGCAGGGAGGAACGTGCGCTATCGTAGGCCAAGAGTGCTGTACTTACATTCCAGATGGCTCTGAAAATATCACTAACCTGGCCGACCATATTAAGAAACAGGCTGCTCAAATTCAAGAAATTGGCAGTCAATTTCACGACTATAACCCGCCAGGTTGGCGAGGGTGGTTGGGTCATGGATTATTTGACTGGATCTTTAAGGCCTTTATTCATGTTTAAAGGTTTTGTAGCAAAGTGAATGATTGGGCATAGAACATAGAACATAGAACAGTACAGCACAGAACAGGCCCTTCGGCCCTTGATGTTGTGCCGAGCAATGATCACCCCACTTAAACCCACGTAACCCGTATACCCGTAACCCAACAATCCCCCCATTAACCTTACACTACGGGCAATTTAGCATGGCCAATCCACCTAACCCGCATTTGCGAACCATTTTACACAGAATGTCAACATTGTCCTTTCTCGACATCATAACATAGCAGAATGTGGTGATAAACCCTCTGAATAAATATACTGACCTTTGCTGTAGGAAGGAATGTACCCTGTGGATGAGGAATAGATTTGCATTAATATTATCTGTACAGAATCAAGTGGAGATTCGCACTTTCAACACAATCGATTCAGTATCTCAAACGCTCAGTAATAGACTTTAGGAATTGGTTTCGATCTTTCAAACATTAAATAAACATTCACATTCATACTCGTTTCACTGAAGGTTGTTCATCTCCCCCCCCCCCCCACAGATATTTTGGCATTTTTCTCTGTCTGCTCTTTAAAGCAAACTGTTATTTGAAACAATTGTGTCACATGTGTCCGACAACAATCAATCCAACTGCACGTTCTCCCCGCATCTGCGTGGGTTTCCTCCGGGTGCTCCGGTTTCCTCCCACAGTCCAAAGGCGTACAGGTTAGGTGGATTGGCCATGCTAAATTGCCCTTAGTGTCCAAAAAAGGTTAGTGGGGGGGTTTATTGGGTTAGGGGGATAAGGTGGAAGTGAGGGCTTAAGTGGATCAGTGCAGACTCGATGGGCCGAATGGCCTCCTTCTGCACTGTATGTTCTATGTCGCCAGTGAGAGGGTTTGATACTGGGAGACGTCAGATGAATTCATTCTGTCGCCAACGTCACCCCCAGGAAACACACACCATGCAAAGCACGTGAGAAGCAACCATTGAGCAGCGAGACGGGGCATTGGGTTTTCCGGGTTTGGTTATCGTCACCTTTCACTGAGAGCGTCAACATTATTAGCTCAGTCGGCTTGACGGCTGGTTCGTGATGCAGAGCGAGGTCTGCAGCGTGGGTTCAATTCCCGTGCCGGCTGAGGTTATTCATGAAGGCCCCGCCTTCTCACCCTTGCCCCTCGCCTGAGGTGTGGTGACCCCCCCGGGTTAAATCGGCACCAGTCAGCTCTCCCCCCGCCCCCCCCCCCCCCCCCTCAAAGGAGAAATCAGCCACGGTCATCTGGGGACTATGGCGGCTTTTTAAAAACGTGTTGACTGTCACAAGTAGGCTTGCATTAACACCGACATGAAGTGACTGTGAAAATCCCCTCGTCGCCACATTCCGGCGCCTGTTCGGGTACACGGAGGGAGAATTCAGAACTGCCAATTCACCCAACAAGCACATCTTTTGGGAGGAAACCAGAGCACCCGGAGGAAACCCACGCACACACGGGAGGTGCAGACTCCGCACAGACAGTGACCCAAGCCGGGAATCAATCCCGGGGCCTGGCACTGCAATGCAACAGTGCTAACCACTGTGCTGCCCATACCTGCCGCCCCGTACCATACGGCTTTACCTGACGTTTATTCTTTTTCGATATTATAACACGTCAAAATGGGCAATAAATTGCCTGAATGAATGTAGTTACCGTACTGTTTAGGTGAAAGATATCCTGTGAGGAAGAGATAGAGAAATACAGCACAGAACAGGCCCTTCGGCCCACGATCTTCCGCCGAACTTTTGTCCTAGGTTAATCATAGAATTTTGGACAATTTTTCATGGCCAAACCACCCAACCTGCACATCTTTGGACTGTGGGAGGAAACCGGAGTACCCGGAGGAAACCCACGCAGTCATGGGGAGGATGTGCAGACTCCACATAGACAGTGACCCAAGTCAAAATCGAACTTGGGACCCTGGAGCTGTGAAGCAATTGTGCTATCCACAATGCTACCGTGCTGCCCTTAAGAAGTTAACCTACACTCCATTATTCTACCCTAATCCATGTACCTATCCAATAGCTGCTTGAAGGTCCCTAACGTTTCCGACTCAACTACTTCCACAGGCAGTGCAATCCATGCCCCCACTACTCTCTGGGTAAAGAACCTACCTCTGACATCCCCTCTATATCTTCCACCATTTATCTTAAATTTATGTCCTCTTGTAATGGTGTGTTCCACCCGGGGAAAAAGTCTCTGACTGTCTACTCTATCTATTCCCCTGATCATCTTATAAACCTCTATCAAGTCGCCCCTCATCCTTCTCCGTTCTAATGAGAAAAGGCCTAGCACCCTCAACCTTTCCTCGTATGACCTACTCTCCATTCCAGGCAACATCCTGGTAAATCTCCTTGCACCTTTTCCAAAGCTTCCACATCCTTCCTAAAATGAGGCGACCAGAACTGCACACAGTACTCCAAATGTGGCCTGGCCAAGGTTTTGTACAGCTGCATCATCACCTCACGGCTCTTAAATTCAATCCCTCTGCTAATGAACGCTAGCACACCATAGGCCTTCTTCACAGCTCTATCCACTTGAGTGGCAACTTTCAAAGATCTATGAACATAGACCCCAAGATCTCTCTGCTCCTCCACATTGCCAAGAACGCTACCGTTAACCCTGTATTCCACATTCATATTTGTCCTTCCAAAATGGACAACCTCACACTTGTCAGGGTTAAACTCCATCTGCCACTTCTCAGCCCAGCTCTGCATTCTATCTATGTCTCTTTGAAGCCGACAACAGCCCTCCTCACTATCCACAACTCCACCAATCTTCGTATCATCTGCAAATTTACTGACCCCCCCCTTCAACTCCCTCATCCAAATCGTTAATGAAAATCACAAACAGCAGAGGACCCAGAACTGATCCCTGCGGTACACCACTGATAACTGGGCTCCAGGTTGAATATTTGCCATCCACCACCACTCTCTGTCTTCTATCGGTTAGCCAGTTTGTTATCCAACTGGCCAAATTTCCCACTATCCCATGCCTCCTTACTTTCTGCACAAGCCTACAACGGGGAACCTTATCAAATGCCTTACTAAAATCCATGTACACTACATCCACTGCTTTACCTTCATCCACATACTTGGTCACCTCCTCAAAGAAGTCAATAAGACTTGTAAGGCAAGACCTACCCCAAACAAATCCGTGCTGACTATCCCTAATCAAGCAGTGCCTTTCCAGATGCTCAGAAATCCTATCCCTCAGTACCCTTTCCATTACTTTGCCTTCCACAAAAGTTAGACTAACTGGCCTGTAATTCCCAGGGTTATCCCTATTCCCTTTTTTAAACAGGGGCACGACATTCGCCACTCTCCAATCCTCTGGTACCACCCCTGTTGACAGCGAGGACGAAAAGATCATTGCCAACGGCTCTGCAATTTCATTTCTTGCTTCCCATAGAATCCTTGGATATATCCCGTCAGGCCCGGGGGACTTGTCTATCCTCATGTTTTTCAAAACGCGCAACACATCTTCCTTCCTGACAAGTATCTCCTCGAGCTTATCAGTCTGTTTCACACTGTCCTCTCCAACAATATGGCCCCTCTCGTTTGTAAATACTGAAGCAAAGTACTCGTTCAAGACCTCTCCTATCTCTTCAGACTCAATACACAATCTCCCGCTACTGTCCTTGATCGGACCTACCCTCGCTCTAGTCATTCTCATATTTCTCACATATGTGTAAAAGGCCTTGGGGCTATCCTTGATCCTACCTGCCAAAGATTTTTCATGCCCTCTCTTAGCTCTCCTAATCCCTTTCTTCAGTTCCCTCCTGGCTATCTTGTATCCCTCCAGCGCCCTGTCTGAGCCTTGTTTCTTCAGCCTTACATAAGTCTCCTTCTTCCTCTTAACAAGACATTCAACCTCTCTTGTCAACCAAGGTTCCCTCACTCGACCATCTCTTCCCTGCCTGACAGGGACATACATATCAAAGACACGCAGTACCTGTTCCTTGAACAAGTTCCACATTTCACTTGTGTCCTTCCCTGACAGCCGATGTTCCCAACTTCTACACTTCAATTCTTGTCTGACAACATTGCATTTACCCTTCCCCCAATTATAAACCTTGCCCTGTTGCACGCACCTATCCCTCTCCATTACTAAAGTGAAAGTCACAGAATTGTGGTCACTACCTCCAAAATGCTCCCCCACTAACAAATCTATCACCTGCCCTGGTTCATCACCAAGTACTAAATCCAATATGGCCTCCCCTCTGGTCGGACAATCTACATACTGTGTTAGAAAAGCTTCCTGGACACACTGCACAAACACTACCCCATCCAAACTATTTGATCTAAGGAGTTTCCACTCAATGTTTGGGAAGTTGAAGTCACCCATGACTACTAACCTGTGACTTCTGCATCTTTCCAAAATCTTTCTTCCTTTCTTTTTCTTTTTTTTGTTTTTTTTTTAAATCTAGAGGTGATGTCAGGGAAGGCAGTACAATGCTCCTCCTGCAGAATGTTTGAGGTGAGGGACGCCGTCAGTGTCCCTGCTGATTTCATCTGTGGGAAGTGCACCCAACTCCAGCTCCTCAAAAACCGTGTTAGGGACCTGGAGCTTGAGCTGGATGAACTTCGGATCATTTGGGAGGCAGAGGGGGTCATAGATAGGAGCTTCAGGGAAGTAGTTACACCAAAGACTGGAGATAGATGGGTAACTGTAAGAGGGACTGGGAAGAAGCAGTCAGTGCAGGGACCCCCTGCGGTCGTTCCCCTGAGTAACAAGTATACCATTTTGGATACTTGTGGGGGGGACGACTTACCAGGGGTAAGCCATGGGGTACGGGCCTCTGGCACGGAGTCTGTCCCTGTTGCTCAGAAGGGAAGGGGCCAAAGGAGTAGAACATTAATAATTGGGGACTCAATAGTCAGGGGCACAGATAGGAGATTTTGTGGGAGCGAGAGAGACTCATGTTTGGTATGTTGCCTCCCAGGTGCAAGGGTACGTGATGTCTCGGATCGTGTTTTCCGGGTCCTTAAGGGGTAGGGGGAGCAGCCCCAAGTCGTAGTCCACATTGGCACTAACGACATAGGTAGGAAAGGGGACAAGGATGTCAGGCAGGCCTTTAGGGAGCTAGGATGGAAGCTCAGAGCGAGAACAAACAGAGTTGTTATCTCTGGGTTGTTGCCCGTGCCACGTGATAGTGAGATGAGGAATAGGGAGAGAGAGCAATTAAACACGTGGCTACAGGGATGGTGCAGGCAGGAGGGATTCAGATTTCTGGATAACTGGGGCTCTTTCTGGGGAAGGTGAGACCTCTATAGACAGGATGGTCTACATCTGAACCTGAGGGGCACCAATATCCTGGGGGGGAGATTTGTTAGTGCTCTTTGGGAGGGTTTAAACTAATTCAGCAGGGGCATGGGAACCTGGATTGTAGTTTTGGGGTACGGGAGATTGAGAGTATAGAGGTCAGGAGCACAGATTTGACTTCGCAGGAGGGTGCCAGTGTTCAGGTAGGTGGTTTGAAGTGTGTCTACTTCAATGCCAGGAGTATACGAAATAAGGTAGGGGAACTGGCAGCATGGGTTGGTACCTGGGACTTCGATGTTGTGGCCATTTCAGAGACATGGATAGAGCAGGGACAGGAATGGTTGTTGCAGGTTCCGGGGTTTAGGTGTTTTAGTAAGCTCAGAGAAGGGGGCAAAAGAGGGGGAGGTGTGGCGCTGCTAGTCAAGGACAGTATTACGGTGGCGGAAAGAATGCTAGATGGGGACTCTTCTTCTGAGGTAGTATGGGCTGAGGTTAGAAACAGGAAAGGAGAGGTCACCCTGTTGGGAGTTTTCTATAGGCCACCTAATAGTTCTAGGGATGTAGAGGAAAGGATGGCGAAGATGATTCTGGAAAAGAGCGAAAGTAACAGGGTAGTTGTTATGGGAGACTTTAACTTTCCAAATATTGACTGGAAAAGATATAGTTCGAGTACATTAGATGGGTCATTCTTTGTACAATGTGTGCAGGAGGGTTTCCTGACACAATATGTTGACAGGCCAACAAGAGGCGAGGCCACATTGGATTTGGTTTTGGGTAATGAACCAGGCCAGGTGTTAGATCTGGAGGTAGGTGAGCACTTTGGAAACAGTGACCACAATTCGGTGACCTTTACGTTAGTGATGGAAAGGGATAAGTATACCCCGCAGGGCAAGAGTTATAGCTGGGGGAAGGGCAATTATGATGCCATTAGACATGACTTAGGATGTGTTGGTTGGAGAAGTAGGCTGCAAGGGTTGGGCACACTGGATATGTGGAGCTTGTTCAAGGAACAGCTATTGCATGTTCTTGATAAGTACGTACCAGTCAGGCAGGGAGGAAGGGGTCGGGCGAGGGAACCGTGGTTTACCAAAGAAGTGGAATCTCTTGTTAAGAGGAAGAAGGAGGCCTATGTGAAGATGAGGCATGAAGTTTCAGTTGGGGCGCTTGATAGTTACAAGGAAGCGAGGAAGGATCTAAAGAGAGAGCTGAGACGAGCAAGGAGGGGACATGAGAAGTCTTTGGCAGGTAGGATCAAGGAAAACCCAAAAGCTTTCTATAGGTATGTCAGGAATAAAAGAATGACTAGGGTAAGAGTAGGGCCAGTCAAGGACAGTGGTGGGAAGTTGTGTGTGGAGGCTGAGGAGATAAGCGAGATACTAAATGAATACTTTTCGTCAGTATTCACTCAAGAAAAAGATAATATTGTGGAGGAGAATGCTGAGACCCAGGCTATTAGAATAGATGGCATTGAGGTGCGTAGGGAAGAAGTGTTGGCAATTCTGGACAAGGTGAAAATAGATAAGTCCCCGGGACCGGATGGGATTTATCCAAGGATTCTCTGGGAAGCCAGGGAAGAGATTGCTGAGCCTTTGGCTTTGATTTTTAGGTCATCATTGGCTACAGGAATAGTGCCAGAGGACTGGAGGATAGCAAATGTGGTCCCTTTGTTCAAGAAGGGGAGTAGAGATAACCCCGGTAACTATAGGCCAGTGAGCCTAACGTCTGTGGTGGGTAAAGTCTTGGAGAGGATTATAAAAGATACGATTTATAATCATCTAGATAGGAATAATATGATTAGGGACAGTCAGCATGGTTTTGTGAAGGGTAGGTCATGCCTCACAAACCTTATCGAGTTCTTTGAGAAGGTGACTGAACAGGTAGACGAGGGTAGAGCAGTTGATGTGGTGTATATGGATTTCAGTAAAGCGTTTGATAAGGTTCCCCACGGTCGGCTATTGCAGAAAATACGGAGGCTGGGGATTGAGGGTGATGTAGAGATGTGGATCAGAAATTGGCTAGTTGAAAGAAGACAGAGAGTGGTAGTTGATGGGAAATGTTCAGAATGGAGTTCAGTTATGAGTGGCGTACCACAAGGATCTGTTCTGGGGCCGTTGCTGTTTGTCATTTTTATAAATGACCTAGAGGAGGGCGCAGAAGGATGGGTGAGTAAATTTGCAGACAACACTAAAGTCGGTGGAGTTGTAGACAGTGCGGAAGGATGTTGCAGGTTACAGAGGGACATAGATAAGCTGCAGAGCTGGACTGAGAGGTGGCAAATGGAGTTTAATGTGGAGAAGTGTGAGGTGATTCACTTTGGAAAGAATAACAGAAATGCGGAATATTTGGCTAATGGTAAAATTCTTGGTAGTGTGGATGAGCAGAGGGATCTCGGTGTCCATGTACATAGATCCTTGAAAGTTGCCACCCAGGTTGATAGGGTTGTGAAGAAGGCCTATGGTGTGTTGGCCTTTATTGGTAGAGGGATTGAGTTCCGGAGCCATGAGGTCATGTTGCAGTTGTACAAAACTCTAGTACGGCCGCATTTGGAGTATTGCGTACAGTTCTGGTCGCCTCATTATAGGAAGGACGTGGAAGCTTTGGAACGGGTGCAGAGGAGATTTACCAGGATGTTGCCTGGTATGGAGGGAAAATCTTATGAGGAAAGGCTGATGGACTTGAGGTTGTTTTCGTTAGAGAGAAGAAGGTTAAGAGGTGACTTAATAGAGGCATACAAAATGATCAGAGGGTTAGATAGGGTGGACAGCGAGAGCCTTCCCCCGCGGATGGAGGTGGCTAGCACGAGGGGACATAGCCTTAAATTGAGGGGTAATAGATATAGGACAGAGGTCAGAGGTGGGTTTTTTACGCAAAGAGTGGTGAGGCCGTGGAATGCCCTACCTGCAACAGTAGTGAACACGCCAACATTGAGGGCATTTAAAAATTTATTGGATAAGCATATGGATGATAAGGGCATAGTGTAGGTTAGATGGCCTTTAGATTTTTTCCATGTCGGTGCAACATCGAGGGCCGAAGGGCCTGTACTGCGCTGTATCGTTCTATGTTCTATGTTCTATCTGTTTCCCAATCTGTTCCTCCACATCTCTGCTGCTATTGGGGGGCCTATAGAAAACTCCCAACAAGGTGACTGCTCCTTTCCTATTTCTGACTTCAACCCATATTACCTCAGTAGGCAGATCCCCCTCGAACTGCCTTTCTGCAGCTGTTATACTATCTCTAATTAACAATGCCTCCCCCCCACCTCTTTTACCATCCTCCCTAATCTTGTTGAAACACCTATAACCAGGGACCTCCAACAACCATTTCTGCCCCTCTTCTATCCAAGTTTCCGTGATGGCCACCACATCGTAGTCCCAAGTACCGATCCATGCCTTAAGTTCACCAACCTTATTCCTGATGCTTCTTGCATTAAAGTATACACACTTCAACCCATCTCCTTGCCTCTCCTTTGTCAGTGTTACCTTCCCCACTGCATCACTATGTGCTTTGGCGTCCTGAATATCGGCTTCCTTAGTTGCTGGACTACAAATCCGGTTCCCATTCCCCTGCCAAATTAGTTTAAACCCTCCCGAAGAGTACTAGAAAACCTCCCCCCAGGATATTGGTGCCCCTCTGGTTCAGATGCAACCCGTCCTGCTTGTACAGGTCCCACCTTCCCCAGAATGCGCTGCAATTATCCAAATACCTGAAGCCCTCCCTCCTACACCATTCCTGCAGCCACGTGTTCAACTGCACTCTCTCCCTATTCCTAGCCTCGCTATCACGTGGCACCGGCAACAAACCAGAGATGACAACTCTGTCTGTCCTGGTCTTTAACTTCCAGCCTAACTTCCTAAACTTGTTTATTACTTCCACACCCTTTTTCCTACCTACGTCGTTGGTACCAATGTGCACCACGACTTCTGGCTGCTCACCCTCCCCCTTCAGGATCCTGAAGACACGATTCGAGACATCCCTGGCCCTGGCACCCGGGAGGCAACATACCTTTCGGGAGTCTTGCTCGTGACCACAGAATCTCCTATCTATTCCCCTAACCATTGAATCTCCTATTCCTATTGCTTTTCCATGCTCCCCCCTTCCCTTCTGAGCCCCAGAGGCAGACTCAGTGCCAGAGACCTGGCCGATGGGGCCTTCCCCCAGTAGGTCATCCCCCCCAACAGCATCCAAAACGGTATACTTGTTTTGAAGGGGAACGGCCACGAGGGATCCCTGCACTGTCTGCCTGTTAGTTTTCTTTCCCCTGACTGTAACCCAGCTACTCTTGTCCAGTACCTTTGGTGTGGCTACCTCCCTGTAACTCTTCTCGATAACCCCCTCTGCCTCCCGGATGATCCGAAGTTCATCCAGCTCCAGCTCCAGTACCTTAACACGGTCTCTGAGGAGCTGGAGCTGGGTGCACTTCCCGCAGGTATAGTCAGCGGGGACACCAGTGGTATCCCTCACCACCCACATCCTACAGGAGGAGCATGCAACTGCCCTAGCCTCCATCCCCTCTTACTTTACAGAATTAGCTGCCCTGTAGACCAACTGGACCTCTGCCCTCTGCTCCCAGTCAGCTGTACTCTAAACTCCTGGCTCCCTTCACGCTCTTTGATAAATATAGGAAATGAAATGTCAGGAGCACCTTACTCCCTCCTCACCTAACTCCCTCAGTCACCAAACTCTCACTGTAGCACTCAAATGCCACAAGTTCAGCACTCTAGTTCAAACAAAGTCTGCACTGTAACTAGCTCCTATTTATGCTGTGCCTCTAGCCTCTGAAAAGTGGCCTAATGCAATTAACTAATTAACAAGCTCCAGCTGCAAGTAAGTCCAAGGTTAGAACCTTGTTTAAAGCTGATTCAAATATTCACCTTCTTATAGACCAAACAGCAACTTTTAAGTTAATTAACTAAATAAAATAAATACTAGACTTTAAATAAAAATGAACCCTTATACTCCCTCAGTCACCAAACTCTCACTGTCCACTCAAATGCCACAAGTTCAGCACTCTAGTGCAAACAAGAATAGGTTGTGTGTTAATATTCTCTGCACAGAATCAAGTGGAGATTCACATTTTCAACATTGTCGATTCAGTGCCTGAAACATTCAGGGCGCGATTCTCCGCACTCCCGACGGTGCGGAGAATAGCGTGGCGCGTAAAATTTTACGGCCACGCTGTTCCGACGCCCTCCCGCTATTCTCCCCCCACCCCCCACGCCCGACTCCCGACACGAATCGCTGCCGCCGTTTTTTTACGGCCGGCAGCGATTCACACCTGATAGATGGGCCGAGTTCCCAGCCGTTTATGGCTGTTTTTACGAACGGCAAACACACCTGGTCTGGCCGTTCGTAAAAACGGCGGGAACAACTCGCTTTTTATAACCATGGCACCGATTGGCACGGCAGTACCACGGCCGTGCCAAGGGTGCCATGGGCCCGCGATCGGTGGGCACCGATCGCGGGCAGCAGGCCCGATGCCCGCGCACTATTTGTCCTTCTGCCGCCCCGCAGTATCCATTCGTGGGGCGGCTGAGGGGCATCCCGGCCCGCGCATGCACGGGTTTTGCGCAAATACGCGATGACGTCATCCGCGCATGCGCGGGTTGGAGTCTTCCAATCCGCGCATGCGCGGCTGACGTCATCTGACGCGTCAGCCGGCGCTAACTCGGGCAAGCGGGCTTAACGAAATTCGTTAAGCCCGTGATGCCGGAGCTTACGGCGTCGGGATGCTAGCCCCGACCGGGGACCAGAATCGGTTCCCGGTCGGGAAGGGGGGGGGCTGGCGTCAAACCCGCCCGGATTTGACGCCAGCCTTACGATTTCTCCCGGTTTGGGAGAATCGCGCCCATAGTCTTACAAGGATTAGAGAATGGTGCAGATCTTTAAATCAACATTGCACAAGTACTCATTTCATTGAAGTCTATTCAGCTCCCCACACTCACACACGAATAAGGATTATAGAATAGAATTCCTACAGTGCAGAAGGAGGCAATTGAAATGAAAAATGAAAATTGCTTATTGTCACGAGTAGGCTTCAATGAAGTTACTGTGAAAAGCCCCTAGTCGCCACATTCCGGCGCCTGTTCGGAGAGGCTGGTACGGGAATTGAACCGTGCTGCTGGCCTGCTTGGTCTGCTTTCAAAGCCAGCGATTTAGCTCAGTGTTCTGCCATTAACACAATCTAATCTCTTTCTGTGCCGCTATTAGCTACCTTCTTAGCCTTAATCACCCCCATTTACATTCCTCTTTGCCGATCGGGCGGCACGGTAGCACAGCAGTTAGCAATGTTGCTTCACAGCGCCAGGCTCCCAGGTTCGATTCCCGGCTGGGTCGCAGTCTGTGCGGAGTCTGCACATCCTCCCCGTGTCTGCGTGGGTTTCCTCCGGGTGCTCCGGTTTCCTCCCACAGTCCAAAGACGTGCAGGTTAGGGTGGATTGGCCATGATAAACTACCCCTTAGTGTCCAAAATTGCCCTTAGTGTTGGGTGGGGTTACTGGGTTATGGGGATAGGGTGGAGGTGTTGACCTTGGGCAGGGTGCTCTTTCCAGGAGCCGGTGCAGACTCGATGGGCCGAATGGCCTCCTTCTGAGCTGTAAATGATCTGTAAATGATCTATGGTAAAAGATCTGGAATTAGAATTCTCAGGCTGACCATTGTCAATTAGCGCAAAAAAAATCTGGTTCACGAGGTAGGGAAATCTGCTGTCCCTACCTGGTCTGGCCTACGTGTGACTCCAGATCCGCAGCAGATGCCTCAGGGAAGGGTGATAAAAGCTGGACAAGCCAGCGAAGCCCACACCCCTTAAACAAATTAAAAACATGTTTTTTTTCCCTCTTTTTTTTTAAAATTTAGATTACCCAATTATTTTGTTCCAATGAAGCGGCAATTTAGCCTGGCCAATCCACCTAACCTGAACATCTTTGAGTTGTGAAGGCGAAACCCACGCAAACACGGGGAGAACGTGCAAACTCCACACAGACAGTGACCCAGGGCCGGGATTCGAACCCGGGTCCTGTGGTGATATGATTTGCATAGCTGTCTGCCATTGGTGCAGAACACCGGCTTACCATTGGCCCTGATCGGTCATGTGCCTCTCGACCGATTGGTTGAGACCAGTCATGTGACGGCTCTCCGATTGGTCCAGAGGCTGAGTTAACCACGCCTCCATACCGAGGTATAAATAGTCGGAACTCCCGGCGGTCGTCCATTTTATTATAGACAACCGCAGGGCTAAGTTCTAGCTTATTAAAGCCTAACTTTTGTATAGCAACTCGTCTCTCGTGCAATTGATGGCTCGTCAGGTCCTCAGCGCCGTGAGGCAGCAGTGCTAACCCACTGTGCCGCTGGGCTGCCCTAACAAATTAGAAACATGATTCCAACATGGCAAAATGTGACAGCAAATTCTCTGAATAAATATATTTACCATAACCTTGGTACGGATTATATCCTGCGAGGAAGGAGTAGATTTGTATTAATCTTCACGGCGGTGAATTAAGATTCATATTTTTAACACGATTGTCTCAATATCTGAAATATTCAGTATTACACAGATTCTGGTTTGATGTAGGTCTTTCAAACATCAAATGAACTTTATCATCATACTCAATCCATTTGTGCTTTTGCACCTCTCCACCATTTGTCTCTACCTGCCAATTAAAATTCGGGAGGCGGAGGAGGTTATTGAGAGGAGTTATAGGGAGGTACACCTCAGGTAAAAGAAGAAGGTAGATGGGTTACCGTCAGGGGAACAAGAGGGAACCGGCAGGCAGTGCAGGGATCCCCTGTGGTTGTTCCCCTCAATAACAAGTATACCGTTTTGGATACTGTTGGGGGGGACGACTTACCAAGGGTAAGCAATGGGGCACAGGTCTCTGGCACAGAGTCTGTCCCTGTTGCTCAGAAGGGAAGGGAGGAGAGGAACAGAGCACTTGTCATTGGGGACTCCATAGTTAGAGGAACAGACAGGAGGTTCTGTGGCAACGAAAGAGACTCACGGTTGGTGTGTTGCCTCCCAGGTGCCAGGGTTCGTGATGTCTCTGATCGTGTTTTTGGGATCCTTAAGGGGGAGGGGGTGCGTGCGCTGACCCGACTTCCCATCCATGACCCCACAGGCCAGCCCCTGACTACCCTCTGGACGCCCCCCCCCCCCCCCACCAGCCACCCCAGGCCTCGCGGAAGACCCCCCCCCACCCAGGCCAGTGGTACGGATTCTGGCCGAGTGCCGCGGCGCTGGATACAGTCAACGCCATCGGGAACTCAGTCCATCGGGGGCGGAGCATCGCGAGAGGGTCTTCCGATTAGCGCCAACGCGGTTGAAGTAGCGTGTGGCACCGCCGTGATTATGCCACTCCCATAGGGGCGGAGTATGGCTGACTGCGTCAAACCGGCACAGTCCCGATTTGGACATAGATAGAATCATAGAATTTACAGTGCAGAAGGAGGCCATTCAGCCCATCGAGTCTGCACCGGCTCTTGCAATGAGCACCCTACCCAAGGTCAACACCTCCACCCTATCCCCATAACCCAGTAACCCCCACCCAACACTAAGGGCAATTTTGGACACTAAGGGGCAATTTAGCACGGCCAATCCACCCTAACCCGCACATCTTTTGGACTGTGGGAGGAAACCGGAGCACCCGGAGGAAACCCACGCGCACACACGGGGAGGATGTGCAGACTCCGCACAGACAGTGACCCAAGCCGGGGAATCGAACCTGGGACCCTGGAGCCGTGAATGCGATTCTGCTATCCACAATGCTACCGTGCTGCCACTAACAGACAACCAATCGAAAATCCGATTGATTCTCGAGTCAGCGGTTTAAGTGAGGAGTTGAACAAACATCGTGAATCACAGTCGGTGCGAGCAGGGTTCGAACCTGCCCCGGGGAACCCCATTAGATTTCAAATCCAGTGCCTTAACCACTCGGCCATCGCAGCTGCGCTAAACATCGGAATGGATTCTCCGCCCGATCACCGATTAAGATATTGGCGTCAAGCAATGGGGAATCCCACCCAAGGTTCGAGGCTGGGGAAGGTCGGGCTGTGAATCAGTGGGAGGCGATCAGATCAATCCATCTTGTTGCCAATATCACCTCGAGGAACTTATGGGAATCGGCCATTCTGCAGTGGGATAGTGGAGTGAATGAATCCGGTTTGCGTATTGTGAACAGTTTGACCGAGAGTGTCAACAATGTCCTTTCTCGACATCATAACGTCGCCAAATGTGGTGATAAACCTTCTGAATAAATATACTTACCATGGCTGGAGTAATGATTGTACCCTGTGGATGAGGAATAGATTAGTATTAATATTGTCTGTACAAGTGGAGATTCGCATTTTCAACACAATCGATTCAGTATCTGACATGCTCAGTCTTACACAGATTAGGGATAGGCGCCGACCTTTCAAACATTAAATAAACATTCCTGCCGTGCTTACAACGTTGAAAATTATTCACCTCTCCACCTTCTTGTACAAATAGCTAACGTGTTTCACCAAAAAAACCTTTGCATCTCTGGAATAAGACATCAAACCACAAGAGCTGGTGGCGTAGTGGTTAGCACTGCTGCCTCACGGTGCCTGGGACCAGGGTTCGATTCCCGGCGTTGGGTCACTGCCTGCGTGGAGTTTGCACATTCTCCCCCTGCCTGCGTGGGTTTCGCCCCCACAACCCAAAAGAGTAGGTGAATTGGCCACGCTAAATTGCCCCTTAATTTGAAAAAGTTATCAATAGTTGGGTACTCTAAATTTATATTAAGAAAAAGAAAAAAATAACATAATTTACATAGAATTTACAGTGCAGAAGGAGGCCATTCAGCCCATCGAGTCTGCACCGGCTCTTGGAAAGAGCACACTACCCAAGGTCAACACCTCCACCCTATCCCCATAACCCAGTAACCCCACCCAACACTAAGGGCAATTTTGGACACTAAGGGGCAATTTATCACGGCCAATCCGCCCTAACCTGCACATCTTTGGACTGTGGGAGGAAACCGGAGCACCCGGAGGAAACCCACGCACACACGGGGAGGATGTGCAGACTCCGCACAGACAGTGACCCAAGCCGGAATTGAACCTGGGACCCTGGAGCTGTGAAGCGATTGCGCTATCCACAATGCTACCGTGCTTGGGTTTGTGACTAGGTTCTCCTTCACTCCCCCTCTTGACATTATTATCAATGATCTGAAATCTCCGTCTTCTGATCACTCTCTCTACCTTTTCTTGGAAATAATTTCTTATTCTTCATACAAATAAATCTATATTTGGGTTAAATCCCGTACAATTCGTAGGCGATCATTATTACCATTTTGTTGAAATATCAGGTTGGATCAATTTGCATTGTGGTCTGGTTAATGATCACATCTCATGGCAAGACAGCGTATAATTATCTGAATAAATATATTTACCATAACTCTTGTAAGGATTATATCCTGCGGGGGGGAATAGATTTGCATTAATGTTGACCGCACCGCATCAAGTGGGGATTCACATTTTCAACATGATCTGTTCAACATCTGAAACGCTCAGTGCACAGAGAACCTAGAATATACAGTGCAGAAGGAGGCCATTCGGCCCATCGAGTCTGCGCCGACCCCCTTAAGCCCTCACTTCCACCCTATCCTTGTAACCCAATAACCCCACCCCACCTTTTTGGACACGAGGGGCAATTTAGCACGGCCAATCCACCCAACATGCACGTCTTTGGACTGTGGGAGGAAACCGGAGCACCCGGTGGAAACCCACGCACACACGGGAAGAACGTGCAGACTCCGCACAGACAGTGACCCAGCGGGGAATCGAACCTGGGTCCCTGGTGCTGTGAAGCCACAGTGCGAACCGCTGTGCTACCGTGCTGCCCAATTACAGACAGGGTTTGGTTTCGACCTTTCCAATACTAAATAAAATTCACATTCGTACTGATTTCATTGAAGATTATTCATATTCCCAACCCCTCATATAAGTAATTATCATGATCCATCAGCAGGGAGTGAAATAGTTAATCATCCCTTTTTTTCATAAAATAAGGACTAAATTCAATCGTTGCAAATTCAATCCTACCATTCTATTCATTTCATTTCTGCATTGATCATTTTCTGCCTTAATGGCTTTGTTTGACACCAGCAGATGGGTCATGGATGCGACATTCCCATGCCGACTATTTTGTGCACCTGTTGAATCCTTCACTGGGAAAATAAGTTCCCTCCTGTACGGTACGGAAGCAGGATATTTTTCCATTTTGCTGAAATGTCAAGTTGGATCAATTTGCATTGCGGTCTGGTTAATGATCACACCTCAGGGCAAGGCACAGAGCCGAGTCATTGACGAATTTCTACTCCAAGTGGTTTCTCTGCCCATCTTGTTCTGTGAACGTACCGGTCCAACATACAGTCATTGAAACGTCTTGTCGCATGTCACAAAATCAGACCATTTCTCTGTCAGATCATTTTCAGAGGCGCTGTGCAATCTCAGCTCTTTTGTTTGGATTTGCTTTGTGACGGGGTGCTCGCTATCTCCCCCTCTGATATTGGTAGCAATGATCTAAAATCTCCGCCCTGTTGTCGTCAGTCCTTCTATCGGTGGAAGCAATTTTCCATTCTCCACACAATCACATCCTCATAAATCTGCGCAGGTGGGCTAAATACCCCCCCCCCCCCCCACCCCACCGAACATCCTTAATTCTAAATTGACCAATCTCAGCTTCTCAAACCTCTTTGTCACTGATTACCCCCTCCAGTCCTTGGCCTGAATTCCACCAACGAAGCTTTCGAAGGAGGGAGCTTGATGTCTCGCCAGTGACAAGTGGAAGGTGTGTCGGAAAAGATTCATTCTGTCTCCAATCTCGCCCCGAGGAAATGTACACCTTTCTTTTTTTAACTTTAGAGTACCCAATTCATTTCCAATGAAGGGGCAATTTAGCGTGGCCAATCCCCCTACCCGGCATATCTTTGGGTTGTGGGGGCAAGACCCACGCAGACACGGGGAGAATGTGCAAACTCCACACAGACAGTGACCCAGATCCAGGATCGAAACCCGGACCTCGGCGCCATGAGGCAGCAGTGCTAACCACCGTGCCACCGTCCTGCCCGGGAAATTTACACCTTTAATCATTTTGGAATACGGGAGGAGCAGCCAATGCGCAGTGGAATGGGGCAGCAAAGGGATTCGGGTTTGGCTATTGCAGCCAGGGTCTCTGAGAGTCAGCATTATAGTTTCTCGATATTGCAAAATGGGCAGATATGATAATAACCGTTCTGAATAAGAATATTTACCATTACCTTTGTAAGAGATATATCCTGCGGGGAGGAATAGAATTGTATTAATATTGACTGCAGAGAATCAAGTAGGGATTCACATTTTGAACACAATCAGTTCCGAATTTGAAACGTTCAGTATTACAGATATCAGAGTTTGGTGTAGATCTTTCAAACACTAAATATACATTTGCATTCAGATGCATTTCATTAAAGATTATTCATATTCCCACCCTATCATATAAATAATTAAGATCATGATCCAATGACAGGCAGCAAAATAGTTGTTCATCCCTTTTTTTGCAAAATAAGGATTATAATAATAATCTTTTTGATAATAATCTTTATTGTCACAAGTAGGCTTACATTAACGCCGCAATTAAGTTACTGTGAAAATCCCCCAGTCGCCACATTCCAGCGGCTGTTCGGGTACACAGAGGGAGAATTCAGAATGTCCAAATTATGTAACAGCACGTCTTTCGGGAATTGTGGGAGGAAACGGGAGCGCCCGGAGGAAACCCACGCCAACACGGGGAGAACGTGCAGACTCCGCACAGG
The DNA here is from genome assembly GCF_902713615.1 of Scyliorhinus canicula. Taxonomy (NCBI): domain Eukaryota; kingdom Metazoa; phylum Chordata; class Chondrichthyes; order Carcharhiniformes; family Scyliorhinidae; genus Scyliorhinus; species Scyliorhinus canicula. The sequence continues at coordinate 11,536,842 of NC_052174.1, forward strand.
CGGTGACCCAAGCTGGGAATCGAACCCGGGACCCTGGCGCTGTGAAGCCATCATGCGGACCACTGTGCCGTGGCGAAATGTCAAGTTGGATCAATTTGCATTGCGGTCTGGTTAATGATCACACCTCAGGGCAAGGCAGTGACCCTAGTCATTGAGGAATTTCTGCTCCAAGTGTTTCTTGGTCCATCTTGTTCCTGAAAGTACCTGTCCAACAAACAGTCATTGAAGTCTTTTGTCACATGCCACAAAATCAAACCATTTCTTTGCCAGATCATTTTCAGAAGCGCTATACAATCTCAGTGGTGCGTGCGTTGTGATTTGTGATGAGGTTCTGCTATTCTCCCACTCTGACACTTACCAATCGTAACAATTGGAGCACGTGAGTAAAATCGGGTTGTAAATATAGTGGGCAATTTAAGGGTTAAGAGCCTGTTAGGATGCGTTTGTGCAAAAAGAATTCTGTTCTGCAGGGCCCGAGTTGTTTTAGCAGCCAGCAGGTGAAATTGTTGAAGGGATGCGGTTTTTCAGCCTGGGCTGATGCAGAGTGGTTTTCCTGGGGACGTCCATGGGGAGTTAATGTGCTTTGCAGCCTGTTGTTGTTTTTCAGCTTGGGGAGGTAAGCTCATTGCTGGATGGAGCGTTAGAGCGGTAGCTGGTGGAGGAACCTTTGGAGAGAGGAGTTGGATTCTGATCTGCCGGACACTGAGTCCATGATTCCATGATTCACAGCTCCAGGGTCCCAGGTTCGATTCCTGGCTTGGGTCACTGAATGTGCGGAGTCTGCACGTTCTCCCCGTGTCTGCGTGGGTTTCCTCCGGGTGCTCCGGTTTCCTCCCACAGTCCAAAGATGTGCAGGTTAGGTGGATTGGCTGTGATAAATTTCCCTCAGTGTCCAAAAAGGTTAGGAGGGGTTATTGGGTTACGGGGATAGGGTGGAAGTGAGGGCTTAAAGTGGGTCGGTGAAGACTCGATGGGCCGAATGGCCTCCTTCTGCACTGAATGTTCTATGAAACTGTTCTATCAGCAAGTTCGAATGGGAGCTGTATGGTTCTTTTCTTGTTTAACGGGATATTTAGTAGTAGTGGTTAAGGTGTAAATTAGAACATAGAACAGTACAGGCCCTTCGGCCCTCGATGTTGTGCCGAGCAATGATCACCCTACTGAAACCCACATATCCACCCTATACCCGTAACCCAACAACCCCCCCCCCCTAACCTTACTTTTTAGGACACTACGGGCAATTTAGCATGGCCAATCCACCTAACCCACACATCTTTGGACTGTGGGAGGAAACCGGAGCACCCGGAGGAAACCCACGCACACACGGGGAGGACATGCAGACTCCGCACAGACAGTGACCCAGCCGGGAATCGAACCTGGGACCCTGGAGCTGTGAAGCATTTATGCTAACCACCATGCTACCGTGTTGCCCGTTATCTGTTATTTTTGGGTTTGGAGTTAAAAAGTTTGATATTGTAGTTGTGATAAAGTTTTGTTTTAAAAATAACCAGGCTCTATTTCTGCATGCAATCAATCCTGGAGTGAGGCATTCTTTCTGCACAATCTCAAATAAACTAAAATATTGGGGTTTCCTTCCAGTATCGTGGCCACTTTTGGGATCAGGTCTGGAATCGCTATTCAGTGATCTGAAACCTCCTTCCTGTTGTTATTGTTCCTCCTGCCTGTGGAAACAATCTCCCGTTCTTTACACAATCAAATCCTCATAAACCTGCTCAGCTGGGCAAAGTCGAACACTTTTAATTCTAAGGCGATCAAGCTCAGCTCCTCAAGTCTCTCTGTCACTGAAGAGATCTAGGTGTACAGGTCCACAGGTCACTGAAAGGGGCAACACAGGTGGAGAAGGTAGTCAAGAAGGCATTCGGCATGCTTGCCTTCATTGGCCGGGGCATTGGCAAGTCATGTTGCAGCTGTACAGAACCTTAGTTAGGCCGCACTTGGAGTATCGTGTTCAATTCTGGTCACCACACTACCAGAAGGATGTGGAGGCTTTAGAGAGGGTGCAGAAGAGATTTACCAGGATGTTGCCTGGTATGGAGGGCATTAGCTATGAGGAAAGGTTGAATAAACTCGGTTTGTTCTCACTGGAACGAAAGACATTGACGGGCGACCTGATAGAGGTCTACAAAATTATGAGGGGCATAGACAGAGTGAATAGTCAGAGGCTTTTCCCCAGGGTAGAGGGGTCAATTACTAGGGGGCATAGGTTTAAGCTGCGAGGGGCAAGGTTTAGAGATGTACGAGGCAAGTTTTTTACACAGAGGGTGCCTGGAACTCACTGCCGGAGGAGGGGGTGGAAGCAGGGACGATAGTGATGTTTAAGGGGCATCTTGACAAATACGTGAATAGGATGGGATTGAGGGATGCGGACCCAGGAAGTGTGGAAGATTTTGGTTTAGGCAGGCAGCATGGTCGGCACAGGCTTGGAGGGGCCGATGGGCCTGTTCCCGTGCTGTACTTTTCTTTGTTCTTTGAAGCCCCATCAAGCCCTTGTGCGAAGACCACTCGTGCAGTTCTGAGAGAGACGGGACTAAACGTCTCGCTGGTGACAGTGGCCCAAGTTTGAGAATTCCGTGCCCCGCCACGGCGGGAGGCGGTCATTCTGTCGCCAATATCACCCCGAGGAAATTTACCCTTTTAACTGTTTTGGAATGCGGGAGGGGTCACACCAAAGAGCCGTGGGATGGGGCACCAAAGGGATTCGAGTTTGGGGACTTTGACCAGGGTCCCTGAGAGTCAGCAATACAGCTTCTCGATATTGCAACATGGCTGGACGTGATAATAAATGGCCTGGAAAAGCATATTTACCATAACCTCGGTAAGGCCAATATCCTGTGGGGAGGAATAGATTTGTATTAGTATTGACTGCAGAGAATCAAGTGGGGGATGACAATCTCAACACAATTGGTTCAGTATCTGAAACGCTCAATATTACACGGTTTCGGCATTGATGTCGGTCTTTCCAACGTTAAATTAAGTTTCCTGTTCAGAGAAATATGGAAAATAGGAGAAGGTGGAGGCCATTCGGCCCTTTGAGCCTGCCCCGCCATTCATTCTGATCGTAGCTGATCATCCAACTCAATGGCCTGATCCTGCTTTCTCCCCACAACCTTTGACCCTTTTGGTCCCAGGTGCTACATCTAACTGCTTCTTGAAAACATGCATTGCCTTGGTCTCAACCACTTCCTGTGGTAACAAATTCCACAGGCCGCCCTCTCTCTGGGTGAAGAAATGTCTCCTCATCTCTGTGCTAAATGGTCTACCCCGTATCCTCAGACTGTGCCCCCTGGTTCTGGACACACCCCCACCATCGGGAACATCCTTCCTGCGTCTACCCTGTCCAGTCCTGTTCGAATTTTATAGGTTTCTATGAGATCCTCCCTCATTCTTCTGAACTCCAGTGAATATAATCCTAACCAACTCAATCTCTCCTCATACATCAGTCCCGCCATCCCAGGAATCAGTCTGGTAAACCTTCGCTGCACTCCCTCGAGAGCAAGAACATCCTTCCTCAGAGAAGGAGACCAAAACTGCGCACAATACTCCAGGTGTGGCCTCACCAAGGCCCTGTATAATTGCAGCGAGACATCCCTGCTCCTGTACTCGAATCCTCTCGCTATGAAGGCCAACATACTATTTGCCTTCTTTGCTTCCTTCTCTACCCCACGCTTACCTTCAGTGATGGATGTCTGAAGACACCTAGGCCTCGTTGCACACTCCCCTCTCCTGATTTATTGCCATTCAGTTAAAAATCGGCTTCCTGATTTTGCTGCCAAAGTGTATAACCTCACATTTATCCACATTATACTGCATCTGCCTTTCATTCGCCCACTCACTCAGCCTGTCCAAATCCCACTGAAGCATCTCTGCCTCCTCCTCACAGCTCACCCTCCCACCCAACTTGGTGTCATCTACAAATTTGGAGATATTACATTTTGTTCCCTCATCTTGTCATGTGAGGGTACCTTTAAGAAATGGGTATTTATAAATGGTTGTGTATATAAGTATCTGTCGTGAGAGTACCTTTAAGAAATGGCTGTTTATTACTGCAGTGATATCAGAGAGTGAGTGGAGCTGGGCTGTCTGTCAGCTTTTTACTTTTGTTTTAGGCTGTTTGCTGCAGGGTGTGTTTTAGAACATAGAACATAGAACGATACAGCGCAGTACAGGCCCTTCGGCCCTCGATGTTGCACCGACATGGAAAAAATCTAAAGGCCATCTAACCTACACTATGCCCTTATCATCCATATGCTTATCCAATAAATTTTTTAATGCCCTCAATGTTGGCGAGTTCACTACTGTTGCAGGTAGGGCATTCCACGGCCTCACCACTCTTTGCGTAAAAAACCCACCTCTGACCTCTGTCCTATATCTATTACCCCTCAATTTAAGGCTATGTCCCCTCGTGCTAGCCACCTCCATCCGCGGGAGAAGGCTCTCGCTGTCCACCCTATCTAACCCTCTGATCATTTTGTATGCCTCTATTAAGTCACCTCTTAACCTTCTTCTCTCTAACGAAAACAACCTCAAGTCCATCAGCCTTTCCTCATAAGATTTTCCCTCCATACCAGGCAACATCCTGGTAAATCTCCTCTGCACCCGTTCCAAAGCTTCCACGTCCTTCCTATAATGAGGCGACCAGAACTGTACGCAATACTCCAAATGCGGCCGTACTAGAGTTTTGTACAACTGCAACATGACCTCATGGCTCCGGAACTCAATCCCTCTACCAATAAAGGCCAACACACCATAGGCCTTCTTCACAACCCTATCAACCTGGGTGGCAACTTTCAGGGATCTATGTACATGGACACCGAGATCCCTCTGCTCATCCACACTACCAAGAATTTTACCATTAGCCAAATATTCCGCATTTCTGTTATTCTTTCCAAAGTGAATCACCTCACACTTCTCCACATTAAACTCCATTTGCCACCTCTCAGCCCAGCTCTGCAGCTTATCTATGTCCCTCTGTAACCTGCAACATCCTTCCGCACTGTCTACAACTCCACCGACTTTAGTGTCGTCTGCAAATTTACTCACCCATCCTTCTGCGCCCTCCTCTAGGTCATTTATAAAATGACAAACAGCAACGGCCCCAGAACAGATCCTTGTGGTACGCCACTCGTAACTGAACTCCATTCTGAACATTTCCCATCAACTACCACTCTCTGTCTTCTTTCAACTAGCCAATTTCTGATCCACATCTCTAAATCACCCTCAATCCCCAGCCTCCGTATTTTCTGCAATAGACGACCGTGGGGAACCTTATCAAACGCTTTACTGAAATCCATATACACCACATCAACTGCTCTACCCTCATCTACCTGTTCAGTCACCTTCTCAAAGAACTCGATAAGGTTTGTGAGGCATGACCTACCCTTCACAAAACCATGCTGACTGTCCCTAATCATATTATTCCTATCTAGATGATTATAAATTGTATCTTTTATAATCCTCTCCAAGACTTTACCCACCACAGACGTTAGGCTCACCGGCCTATAGTTACCGGGGTTATCTCTACTCCCCTTCTTGAACAAAGGGACCACATTTGCTATCCTCCAGTCCTCTGGCACTATTCCTGTAGCCAATGATGACCTAAAAATCAAAGCCAAAGGCTCAGCAATCTCTTCCCTGGCTTCCCAGAGAATCCTAGGATAAATCCCATCTGGCCCCGGGTACTTATCTATTTTCACCTTGTCCAGAATTGCCAACACTTCTTCCCTACGCACCTCAATGCCATCTATTCTAATAGCCTGGGTCTCAGCATTCTCCTCCACAATATTATCTTTTTCTTGAGTGAATACTGACGAAAAGTATTCATTTAGTATCTCGCTTATCTCCTCAGCCTCCACACACAACTTCCCACCACTGTCCTTGACTGGCCCTACTCTTACCCTAGTCATTCTTTTATTCCTGACATACCTATAGAAAGCTTTTGGGTTTTCCTTGATCCTACCTGCCAAAGACTTCTCATGTCCCCTCCTTGCTCGTCTCAGCTCTCTCTTTAGATCCTTCCTCGCTTCCTTGTAACTATCAAGTGCCCCAACTGAAACTTCACGCCTCATCTTCACATAGGCCTCCTTCTTCCTCTTAACAAGAGATTCCACTTCTTTGGTAAACCACGGTTCCCTCGCTCGACCCCTTCCTCCCTGCCTGACTGGTACGTACTTATCAAGAACATGCAATAGCTGTTCCTTGAACAAGCTCCACATATCCAGTGTGCCCAACCCTTGCAGCCTACTTCTCCAACCAACACATCCTAAGTCATGTCTAATGGCATCATAATTGCCCTTCCCCCAGCTATAACTCTTGCCCTGCGGGGTATACTTATCCCTTTCCATCACTAATGTAAAGGTCACCGAATTGTGGTCACTGTTTCCAAAGTGCTCACCTACCTCCAGATCTAACACCTGGCCTGGTTCATTACCCAAACCAAATCCAATGTGGCCTCGCCTCTTGTTGGCCTGTCAACATATTGTGTCAGGAAACCCTCCTGCACACATTGTACAAAGAATGACCCATCTAATGTACTCGAACTATATCTTTTCCAGTCAATATTTGGAAAGTTAAAGTCTCCCATAACAACTACCCTGTTACTTTCGCTCTTTTCCAGAATCATCTTCGCCATCCTTTCCTCTACATCCCTAGAACTATTAGGTGGCCTATAGAAAACTCCCAACAGGGTGACCTCTCCTTTCCTGTTTCTAACCTCAGCCCATACTACCTCAGAAGAAGAGTCCCCATCTAGCATCCTTTCCACCACCGTAATACTGTCCTTGACTAGCAGCGCCACACCTCCCCCTCTTTTGCCCCCTTCTCTGAGCTTACTAAAACACCTAAACCCCGGAACCTGCAACAACCATTCCTGTCCCTGCTCTATCCATGTCTCTGAAATGGCCACAACATCGAAGTCCCAGGTACCAACCCATGCTGCCAGTTCCCCTACCTTATTTCGTATACTCCTGGCATTGAAGTAGACACACTTCAAACCACCTACCTGAACACTGGCACCCTCCTGCGAAGTCAAATCTGTGCTCCTGACCTCTATACTCTCAATCTCCCGTACCCCAAAACTACAATCCAGGTTCCCATGCCCCTGCTGAATTAGTTTAAACCCCCCCAAAGAGCACTAACAAATCTCCCCCCCAGGATATTGGTGCCCCTCAGGTTCAGATGTAGACCATCCTGTCTATAGAGGTCCCACCTTCCCCAGAAAGAGCCCCAGTTATCCAGAAATCTGAATCCCTCCCGCCTGCACCATCCCTGTAGCCACGTGTTTAATTGCTCTCTCTCCCTATTCCTCATCTCACTATCACGTGGCACGGGCAACAACCCAGAGATAACAACTCTGTTTGTTCTCGCTCTGAGCTTCCATCCTAGCTCCCTAAAGGCCTGCCTGACATCCTTGTCCCCTTTCCTACCTATGTCGTTAGTGCCAATGTGGACTACGACTTAGGGCTGCTCCCCCTCCCCCTTAAGGACCCGGAAAACACGATCCGAGACATCACGTACCCTTGCACCTGGGAGGCAACATACCAAATGTGAGTCTCTCTCGCTCCCACAAAATCTCCTATCTGTGCCCCTGACTATTGAGTCCCCAATTACTAATGTTCTACTCCTTTCCCCCCTTCCCTTCTGAGCAACAGGGACAGACTCCGTGCCAGAGGCCCGTACCCCATGGCTTACCCCTGGTAAGTCGTCCCCCCCACGAGTATCCAAAACGGTATAGTTGTTACTCAGGGGAACGACCGCAGGGGGTCCCTGCACTGACTGCTTCTTCCCAGTCCCTCTTACAGTTACCCATCTATCTCCAGTCTTTGGTGTAACTACTTCCCTGAAGCTCCTGTCTATGACCCCCTCTGCCTCCCGAATGATCCGAAGTTCATCCAGCTCAAGCTCCAGGTCCCTAACACGGTTTTTGAGGAGCTGGAGTTGGATGCACTTCCCACAGATGAAATCAGCAGGGACACTGACGGCGTCCCTCACCTCAAACATTCTGCAGGAGGAGCATTGTACTGCCTTCCCTGACATCACCTCTAGATTTTAAAAAAAACAAGAAAAAGAAAAAGAAAGGAAGAGCTTACCTGATATTACCTCAAACCCTGCTCCCGCTGAAAGGTAAGCAAATTTAAAGGCACTCACTCACCTTCACGACAGGCTCCTGCTCCCGCTTCCCAACCACTGTGGGGTGGGGGGGTTGGCTAGAGGAGGAGGTAGGGTGGGAAACACTCACAAAGTGTTTCGGGTTTAACTGTCACTTTCGGGTTTAACTGTCACTTTCGGGTTTAACTGTCACTTTCGGGTTTAACTGTCACTTTCGGGTTTAACTGTCACTTTCGGGTTTAACTGTCACAAGTTATTAGTTACAAATCACCAAAGGATCGATTTACAGTCTTTTAGTTTCATTTTCTTTTTTTTTTTTTTCTTTTTTTATAAATTTAGATTAGCCAATTATTTTTTCCAATTAAGGGGCAATTTAGCGCGGCCAATCCACCTACTCTGCACATTTTTGGGTTGTGGGGGCGAAACCCACGCAGACACGGGGAGAATGTGCAAACTCCACACGGACAGTGACCCAGAGCCGGGATCGAACCTGGGACCTCAGCGCCGTGAGGCGGTTGTGCTAACCACTAGGCCACCGTGCTGCCCCTTAGTTTCATTTTCAGAGCTGGAACGCTGCAGTCACAGCCAGAAGGTGTATTAGAGTCTCTCTCTGAAATCTAAAGACTGTAAATCGATCCTTTGGTGATTTGTAACTAATAACTGCTCTCAGTAGGGACTTTAACCTGATGTGCTTCTGTTTAAAGGCTCTGTTTAAACTCTTCTGGATGTTAAAAGGACAGCGTAAGCATTACTTAGTGTTGTAGTCTTTGGGGTTGTATTTGAATTCATGGTTGCTAAGATGGTCACTGTATGTTTTAAAAAGGTTAACTTGAGTTCGTGGAATAAACATTGTTTTGCTTTAAAACTACTTCTCCATTTCTGCTGTACCACACCTGTAGAGTGGGCCGTGTGCTCCCCATACCACAATCTGGAAAAAGTTCTGGGTCAGGGGAACTCCATGATACACTTTGGGGTTCTCTAAACCCTGGCCCATAACAACTATAACATGACAAAATGCAGCAAATAATGCTGTGAATAAATATATTTACCATAAGCTTGGTAAGGCTTATATCCTGCGGGGAGGAAGAGATTTGTATGAATATTGACTGCAGAGAAACAAGTAGGGATTCACATTCTCAATACAATCAGTTTAGTTTCTGAAACATTCAGCATTACACGGTTTAGGGGCTGGTGTACATCATGCAAACATCAAATAAACTTTACCCATCATACTCATTTCAATGATGCATCACAGTGGCATGGGGACACAGTGGGTTAGCACTGCTGCCTCACAATGCCAGGTTCGACTCCCGGCTTGGGTCTCTGTCAGTGCGGAGTCTGCACGTTCTCCCCCGTGGACCGGGTGGACAGTAACAAGCTTTTTCCAAGATTGGGGGTGTCAATTACAAGGGGTCACGATTTCAAAGTGAGAGGGGGAAAGTTTAAGGGAGATGTGCGTGGAAAGTTTTTTACGCAGAGGGTGGTGGGTGCCTGGAACGCTTTGCCAGCGGAGGTGGTAGAGGCGGGCACGATAGCATCATTTAAGATGCATCTAGACAGATATACGAACAGGCAGGGAACAGAGGGAAGTAGATCCTTGGAAAATAGGAGACAGGTTTAGATAAAGGATCTGGATCGGCGCAGGCTGGGAGGGCCGAAGGGCCTGTTCCTGTGCTGTAATTTTCTTTGTTCTTTGTTCTCTTTGAGAGTGTCAACATTGCCGTTTCTCGACATCATAACATCGCAAAATGTGGTGATAAACCCTTTGAATAAATATACTGACCTTGGCTGGAGTAAGGAATGTACCCTGTGGATGAGGAATAGATTTGTATTAATATTGTCTGCACAGAATCAAGGGGAGATTCGCACTTTCAACACAATCGATTCAGTATCTCAAACGCTCAGTCTTACACTTCAGGAATTGGTGTCGATCTTTCAAAAATCAAATAAACATTCACATTCATACCCGTTTCCCGGAAGGATATTTATGCCCCCACCCTCACAGCCAAGTATGCATCAACGACAGGGATTAAAATAGTAAGAAGTCTAACAACACCAGGTTAAAGCCCAACAGGTGTGTTTCGAATCACTAGCTTTCGGAGCACTGCTCCTTCCTCAGGTGAATGATGAGGTGGGTTCCACAAACACATAGATAGACAGAGTCAAAGATGCCGGACGATACTTTTAATGCGATACTGCAAATGCTGGGCAGGGTGTTTGGGGGCTGGGAGGGGGGTGGGGTGTTGCAGTGCGGGGGTGGGGGGGGGCACACCCATACAGCTGGTGGCACTCTGTAGGGGGGGTGGGGGGGGCACCTATACAGCTGGTGGCACTCTGTAGAGTTGGGGGCCGAGGTGGGTGGTCAGTGCGTGCGCAGCAAGATGGCCGCCGTGACGGTGCTCGGTTCCTGACCACTGCCCCAGTCCCCTGAGTGGCCATCCCAGCTACTCGGCCTGCCCCCCTCCCCCCCCCTTCCCGGCCCTGGTAGGGGTCCTCCCGCCGTAGCCAACACAGCCAGTGTCCGGGCCAGCAGCGCGCGGTCGCTCCACGCTATTTCCTACCTCCTCCCTCTCGCACACCAGCCAGGACGCCCGGTTCACGACTTTCGAGCGGCGCCGGGAACTCGGCCCATCGGAGGCAGTGAATCTTCGGAGGCCCCGCAGAATCGGAGTCTGGATCCTCCGATTCTGGGGTTCTGTCCCCACCCCCGGGTGGAGACGGTGGCGTTTTACAACAGGAAATCTGGCCCAAAATGGCCGCCGATTTCGCCGTTTTGCTGAGGGTTTTGCAGGAGGGCACCCGGCTCCAGAAGGCCGATAAGCCCTGGGGAATTGCCGGATCCGTGGCCGCGCAGGCACAGGCCGGAGACCTGCAGCGGCCATACCGTGCTACATACATACCGCTAAATAGACCCCGCCTTCGGCCAGCGCGCACGCTCCGGACCACCTCCATTCCCCCACAGTACCCCCAGCCCCGAATGGAGGGGACGGAGCGTCACAAAACGGACACTCAACCCAGCCCCACACACACATTACACTCCCCACACACACTCATCCCAGCCACACACACACATTACACTCCCCACACACACTCATCCCAGCCACACACACACATTACACTCCCCACACACACTCATCCCAGCCCCACACACACATTACACTCCCCACACACACTCATCCCAGCCACACACACACATTACACTCCCCACACACACTCATCCCAGCCGCACACACACATTACACTCCCCACACACACTCATCCCAGCCACACACACACATTACACACCCCACACACACTCATCCCAGCCGCACACACACATTACACTCCCCACACACACTCATCCCAGCCGCACACACACATTACACTCCCCACACACACTCAACCCAGCCCCACACACACATTACACTCCCCACACACACTCATCCCAGCCCCACACACACATTACACTCCCCACACACACTCATCCCAGCCCCACACACACATTACACTCCCCACACACACTCATCCCAGCCCCACACACACATTACACTCCCCACACACACTCATCCCAGCCGCACACACACATCACACTCCCCACACACACTCATCCCAGCCACACACACACATTACACTCCCCACACACACTCATCCCAGCCCCACACACACATTACACTCCCCACACACACTCATCCCAGCCGCACACACACATTACACTCCCCACACACACTCATCCCAGCCGCACAGACACATTACACTCCCCACACACACTCATCCCAGCCGCACACACACATCACACTCCCCACACACACTCATCCCAGCCGCACACACACATTACACTCCCCACACACACTCATCCCAGCCGCACACACATTACACTCCCCACACACACTCATCCCAGCCACACACACATTACACTCCCCACACACACTCATCCCAGCCCCACACACACATTACACTCCCCACACACACTCATCCCAGCCGCGCACACACATTACACTCCCCACACACACTCATCCCAGCCCCACACACATTACACTCCCCACACACACTCATCCCAGCCGCACACACACATTACACTCCCCACACACACTCATCCCAGCCGCACACACACATTACACTCCCCACACACACTCATCCCAGCCCCACACACACATTACACTCCCCACACACACTCATCCCAGCCGCACACACACATTACACTCCCCACACACACTCATCCCAGCCGCACACACACATTACACTCCCCACACACACTCATTTATCACGGCCAATCCACCCGAACCGGCACATCTTTGGACTGTGGGAGTGGGGGCACGCTCTTCCTTCAGCATGGCGGAGGTGGAAGTGACCCCCTCCCCTGCGCATGCGCGGGGATGACATCAGCAGCCGCTGATGCTCCGGCGCATGCGCGGACTTACGCCGGCCGTTCACGCCAGCCAGCGGAGCGCCAACCACTCCGGCGTGGGCCTAGCCCCTCAACGTTAGGGCTTGGCCCCTAAAGGTGCGGAGACTTCCGCGCCTTTGGGGCGGCCCGACGACGGATTGTTTCACGCCACTCCAACACGCCGGTACCCCCCGCCCCGCCGGGTAGGGGAGAATCCCGGCCCTGGTATCTGATCTGTGTCCAAAGTATGTATTCCGTTGCTCAGCCCTTTCTTTGTCTCCAATTATACTCTCCCCTTTTTCTGACTATAACGGACCTACATTCCTCTTCACCAATCTTTTTCTCCTCACAAACCTTTTACAGTCGGTTTTAAAGTTCCCCGAAAGTTTACCCTTGAACTCTATTTTCCACTCCTTCGTCAATTCCTTGGTCCTTCTTTGCTGAATTCTAAACTGTTCCCAGTCCCTAGACCTGTGTTTTTTCTTGGCCAATTTGTACAACTCTTCATTGGATCAAATACTATCTCCAATTTCCCTTGTAAGCCAGGATTGGCTACCTTTCCTATTTCACGTCTCTGCCAGGCAGGAATAAATAATTATTATAGTTCCCCCGTGCCCTCCTTGAATGTTTGCCATTGCCTCATCTACTGTCACCCCATTAGTAACGTTCTCCAATCGATCAAAGCTAGCTCACACCTCATATCATCGTAGTTTCCTTTATTAAGATTCGGGACCCGAGTCTCAAAATTTGGGCAGCACGGTAGCACAGTGGTTAGCGCTGTTGCATCACAGCTCCAGGGACCCGGGTTCGATTCCCCGCTGGGGGCACGGTCTTTGCGGAGTCTGCACGTGCTCCCCGTCTCCGTGTGGGTTTCCTCCGGGTGCTCCGGTTTCCTCCCACAGTCCAAAGATGTGCGGGTTAGGTGGATTGGCCGTGCTAAATTGCCCCAAGTGTCCAAAAGGGTTAGGTTGGGTTACAGGGATGGGGAGGAGGTGTGAGCTCAGGTGGGGTGCTCTTTCCAAGGGCCGGTGCAGACCCGATGGGCCGAATGGCCTCCCTCTGTACTGTAAATTCTACTTCACTGTCCTACTTGATGAAGAATTCTATCATATTATAGTTGCTCACCCCCAAGGGTCTCGCAGAACTAGATTGCCAATGATTCCGTTCTCATTGCACAGTACCCTCTCTCGGATGGCCTGCTCTCTCGTTGGTTCCTCCACATATTGGTCAAGAAAACCACCCCGTATACACTCCAGGAATTCCTCCTCTATGGCATTGTGGCAAATCACCCGTAAAATTACAGACGGTCCGTCTCTATCAGAGACTGCACGCGTCTCTAATTTCCTGTTCATTGCCTTTCCCAAAATCACCACTACAATTTGGGGGTCTGTACACGACACCCACTTATGTATCTTTTGCCCCTTGGTGTTTCTCAGCTCGACCCATACAGATCCCACATTGTCGGAGCGAATAGCCTTCCTCATGACTGTGTTAATTTCCTCTTCAACCAGCAATGCAGTCCCGCCGCCTTTTCCTTTTTGTCCGTCCTTCCTGAATATTGCTGGACATTCAGTTCCCATCCCTGGTCACCCTGCATCCATGTCTCCGTCACCCCGATTACATCACGCCCGTTTGCGTCTACTTGCGCGACGAGCGCATCCGCTTTATCGCCAATGCTCCGCGCGTTAAGGCGCAAAGCCTTTCCAACATCACCTGTCTCGCCCCCCCCACCCCCCAATACTTTTCCCCGTGACCCCGTTGGAATATGGCCCTTGGGCCGTGCTAACCGCTGCGTCGCCGTGCCACCCACATGGTCGACACTGGACGGACAGAGCTCAGCCCTGGGGCTAAAAAGGCAGGCATGGCCCTCTTTAACAAAACAGTCCAACATCAGCGAGTGAGGGTGGGGGGGGGGGGGGGGGGGGGGGGGGGGGTAAAACCCGTTGCTCCATACCTGTCAGGACCACTTCCATCAGGCCGTAAGTAAGAAGCAAGCCCAGGTACTGCATGGTGGCGATGAGTTGTTTACCTCCAGGCGAGGTATTTTACTCACTGAGCACTCTGGGTTTATATACCTTTTCCGTCCAGTCTCTCGGGTTCTGCTGATCAGTCATTGGCACCGCTTTGAACAGGTGACGTTCTGTTCTCACCATGCATCAGACTTTCTGACAAGTGTGACCGAGGATTAATCACCAGACACTGAAATGTCAGCCAAAAGATAAGGCCTTAATTGTAACGCTGAGCCACCTGAGTCCAGTATTCCAGCCATTGACCAACCCTGACCGACCAATCAGAGCCCGGGGACGTACTGTCACGAGGCCCCCTGTGCAAGGCCGGGGCCGTCAGTTTCCGTGGTTACGGGGACGAGGAGGATGAATCTTGGCGATGCTGGAGTTGGTCAGAGAGGTTTGGCAGCACCTTGCTCACACGTTCGGTTCTAATTCTCTCCCAGTGATGCATTAAGGCAGGCTTTCGTCTGTTCCCATCGCGACTAATTCCCGGAGTAGTTCCCCTGTCCGTTGCCAGGGGCCTTGTAGCCTGAGGGGGGGGGGGGGGCGCCACTCCGCAGCAAGCGTGGCCGACTAGGAGTCTCTCCCGGTCTTACCGCCAGCCATTGGCGCGTTTGGAAGGGTCTCGCAGGTTTGACACGCTCGCTGTTCGACCGCGTCACGGATGCTCCTTCCTCGGCCCCCCCCAGGCGGGGGTCGAACCCAGAGCTTCCGGCTTAGAGGCATGGACGCCACCCACTGCGCCGCAGAGAATAACGGTTCGTCGCTCACCCCACCAATTGCGTCAGAGCGGGAAAAAATACTGTTCCCCCTCGTCGTCATCGGCACCAGGTTCTCCGATGTGTGGCATCTCACCGTTCGGAGAAGAGGCCTCCCTGGGCCTGGATGAAGTGGATTGGCGGATAGCGCACGACGGCTGTGGCGGCTCCACTTCACCCTCGTCGCCAGTGTAGAATCCAACCGTAGAGACGCAGGAGCTCACAGTAAGACAGGAATGGACAAAGGTTTATTACGGTATACACAAAATCACAAAGCTGTAACTCCTCTTCCCGAAGGGACACCCTCCCTGGCCTGCCCCCAGGTCGGGGTTTCCATACTGAGAGGTTCCCCATCGTTAAGGGTGAAGCGCAATCAATGGACACGGAACGTAGATGAAGCCCGAACGAAAGGCTTTAATCAGCACGAAGAGAGCCCGGCAGCAGACGTACAGAAGAATGGCTGGCTGCCGGGGGACACGGGTTCTTATACCCCGCCTCGTAGGTGGAGCTACCTTCCTCTCAACCAATCGGGCTGAGAGGCACACGATACCTGGGCCAATGAGCAGCGAGTCCTCTGCACCAAATGCAGCTCACACTCCCAGGTACCGTAATACCCCTAGTCATACTACCACAAAGGGGAAAACCCTGCCCCCAATTACCCTGGGACACTGAGGTGATGGGGGAATCGTACAGAGCACAGTCCTTGGCCCTCAAGGAGGACGTGACCATTCATCCCCTTATTTGTATCGCCAGCAGATTAGACAATGCAAGCGCCTTGCCTCCAGATTGTCGATATAGATCGTCAATAGTTGAGGCTCCCGCGTCCCACCAATTATAGCGAGCCCTTCCTGGAGGCGAAATGTCTATCCTGACTCTCTACCACCGGTTTGTTGGCCAACCCTCTGCCATGTTAATAAATCACCCCCCAGAGCTCCCTAACCTCTCACCGTGCGCAGGAACCTTTCACCCGTTGCTTGGCTGGAGGCCTCCTGGAAATCCAAACACATCTACTGGCCCCGCTTCATCCATCCTGCTTGTTACGCCTTGAAGAACTGGGATAAACCTGACTCTGCCCGATTTTATTCTGAATTTCCAAATGTCCTCTTTGTACAACCTCGGGAAAATGAGCTGCGGGGGAGGGGGGGGGGGGGGAGTGGGGAAAATCCCACTCGTGGGGTTAATTTGTCTCCCATTCCCAGCTTTCTGCTTCCCTTCTTTCTCGAACGGAACTAATACATTTGCAGAGTTACAATTCGCGGCAACCTTTCCAGAATCCAAGGAGTTCAGAAGGAGTGCGAGCGATGCATCCAAGATGTCCGCTTCCACGCCTATTAAGATCCCAGCATGCCCAGGGTACGGCCGAATCTCCCTGTCACTTTTTCTCCAGTGTTCATGGGTTCAGGAGATATAGGATCAGAATTAGGCCATTCGGCCCTTCGGGTCGGCTCCGACGTTCGATCATGGCTGATTCCATCTGGGCCTTAACTCCACCATCCTGCCCCGCTCCATAAACCTTTGACCCATTGCGAATTAAAAATCTATCCAACTCCTCTTTACATTTACTCACTGTCCCAGCCTCCACCGCGCTCTGGGACAGTGAGTTCCACAGATTCACAACCCTTTGGGAGAAGTAGTTGTCATAATATACACACAAGTATATGATGTGGTGCACAGACACACAGGATGGCCAGTGAGCACACAGAACACAGCAGCCAATCACCAGACAGGACACGGCCACTATAAAGCCAGAGGCCACCAGTTTTCCCGCTCTCTCGGGATGCAGCCTCTGAGACAGTCAGAGCCCGTGAGCAGCAACACAAACACACACCATGTGGTAGTAAGCTAGTCTGGTCAGGTTAGCCTCAGGTCTCCAGTCAACTCAGCATAGTGTCAGCTCAAAGTTAAAGTATGTATGATAGTTAAGAGTTTAATAAAATCGAGTTGCATATCTCCAAGTGTTGGAAGCCTGTCTCTCTCACTCCTATGGTAAACGCAGCCCTCGCAGTCCCAGCTTACCCAACACATCAGTAGCATCTCCTCAACTCCGTCTATACTTTGCCAATGCTTATTTAAGACTATGGCTATTCCAGTGAAAGCGGCAATCACAATCTCCTCATTCCTTTATTGTCCCTTCCAATCCTACTGTTCTGCTCTGAACAAACATAAAATGCACCTTCAAAGCATCAACTATTTTACACGGACTGATGTCTGTTAGCCCCTCTCTCAGGGAGATATCTGTACACTGACTGGTGTCTCTCAGTCCCCTCTCTCTCTCAGGGAGATATCTGTACACTGACTGGTGTCTCTCAGTCCCCTCTCTCTCTCAGGGAGATATCTGTACACTGACTGGTGTCTCTCAGTCCCCTCTCTCTCTCAGGGAGATATCTGTACACTGACTGGTGTCTCTCAGTCCCCTCTCTCTCAGGGAGATATCTGTACACCGAGTCTCTCAGTCCCCTCTCTCTCAGGGAGATATCTGTAAACTGACTGGTGTCTCTCAGTCCCCTCTCTCTCTCAGGGTGATATCTGTACACTAACTGGTGTCACTCAGTCCCCCCCCTCTCTCAGGGAGATATCTGTACCCTGACTGGTGTCTCTCAGTCCCCTCTCTCTCTCAGGGAGATATCTGTACACTGACTGGTGTCTCTCAGTCCCCTCTCTCTCTCAGGGAGATATCTGTACACTGACTGGTGTCCCTCAGTCCCCTCTCTCTCAGGGAGATATCTGTACACTGACTGGTGTCCCTCAGTCCCCTCTCTCTCAGGGAGATATCTGTACACTGACTGGTGTCTCTCAGTCCCCCCTCTCTCTCAGGGAGATATCTGTACACTGACTGGTGTCTCTCAGTCCCCTCTCTCTCTCAGGGAGATATCTGTACACTGACTGGTGTCTCTCAATCCCCCCCCCCGCCTCTCTCTCAGGGAAAGGTACAGCACAGAGTTAGATACAGACTAAATAACTCACCATACTGTCCGCTTAAATACTCTCAGGACAGGTACAGCACGGAGTTAGATACTGAGTGATGTGACCATCAATTCACTAGACACGCGATTGGAAGTAAACTGTGGTTTTAATAGTCTTACAACTAAGCCAGCCTGCGACCAGAAGAACTGAGAGCAGGCTTACGGCTGCAGTGCTTTATACTTCCGGTTAGTGGGAGGGGCCATGGGCGGAGCCATGGGCGGAGCCAAGGGTGGAGCCCAGTACAAACTCCTCATCTCCCCCTATGGGCAGAGCCGCACAACGGCTCACATACAGAGCCCACAAGGACACAATACATGCAAGGCAATACAGTGTGAATTACGATGCATATAATTCACCACACAGAGTAAATCTCCCTCTACACTGTCCCCATCAAACACTCCCAGGACAGGGACAGCACGGGGTTAGATACAGAGTAAAGCTCCCTCTACACTGTCCCCATCAAACACTCCCAGGACAGGTACAGCACGGGGTTAGATACAGAGTAAAGCTCCCTCTACACTGTCCCCATTAAACACTCCCAGGACAGGTACAGCACGGGGTTAGATACAGAGTAAAGCTCCCTCTACACTGTCCCCATCAAACACTCCCAGGACAGGTACAGCACGGGGTTAGATACAGACTAAAACTCCCTCTACACTGTCCCCATCAAACACTCCCAGGACAGGTCCAGCACGGGGTTAGATACAGAGTAAAGCTCCCTCTACACTGTCCCCATCAAACACTCCCAGGACAGGTACAGCACGGGGTTAGATACAGAGTAAAGCTCCCTCTACACTGTCCCCATCAAACACTCCCAGGACAGGTACAGCACGGGGTTAGATACAGAGTAAAGCTCCCTCTACACTGTCCCCATCAAACACTCCCAGGACAGGTACAGCACGGGGTTAGATACAGAGTAAAGCTCCCTCTACACTGTCCCCATCAAACACTCCCAGGACAGGTACAGCACGGGGTTAGATACAGAGTAAAGCTCCCTCTACACTGTCCCCATCAAACACTCCCAGGACAGGTACAGCACGGGGTTAGATACAGAGTAAAGCTCCCTCTACACTGTCCCCATCAAACACTCCCAGGACAGGTACAGCACGGGGTTAGATACAGAGTAAAGCTCCCTCTACACTGTCCCCATCAAACACTCCCAGGACTGGTACAGCACGGGGTTAGATACAGAGTAAAGCTCCCTCTACACTGTCCCCATCAAACACTCCCAGGACAGGTACAGCACGGGGTTAGATACAGAGTAAAGCTCCCTCTACACTGTCCCCATCAAACACTCCCAGGACAGGTACAGCACGGGGTTAGATACAGAGTAAAGCTCCCTCTACACTGTCCCCATCAAACACTCCCAGGACAGGTACAGCACGGGGTTAGATACAGAGTAAAGCTCCCTCTACACTGTCCCCATCAAATACTCCCAGGACAGGTACAGCACGGGGTTAGATACAGAGTAAAGCTCCCACTACACTGTCCCCATCAAACACTCCCAGGACAGGTACAGCACGGGGTTCGATACAGAGTAAAGCTCCCACTATTTTTTTAAAAATATATTTTATTACAAACATGTATCAAAACAGGTTACAGCAAATAAACACCCCGGGAGACATACTTCCCAACAATCAACGACACAGTCAGTAAAACTTTCCCCCTTTTTCACCCCCTCCCCCCCCCCCCCCCGCCCCCCCACGACGAACAGCTCCTCAAACAGGGTCACAAACATCCCCCCCCGCTGAGCCCCTTAACTCATACTTTATCTTCTCTAACCGCAGGAAGTCGTACAGGTGACCCAGCCATGCTGCTACCCCCGGTGGCAATGCCGGCCGCCACTCCAGCAAACTTCGCCGCAGTGCAATCAGAGAGGCGAAGGCCACGACATCGGCCTTCCTCCTCTCCATGAGCTCCGGCTTCTCTGAAACCCCAAATATCGCCACCAAAGGGTCCGGGTCCACCTCCTCCTCCACTATCCTGGCTCAGACCGCGAACACTCCCGCCCAGAATCTTCCCAACTTTCCGCAACCCCAAAACATGTGTGCATGATTCGCTGGCCCCTCCCACACCTCTCACACTCATCAGCTACCCCCTGAAAGAACCCACTCATTCTCGCCCGAGCCATATCCACCCTGTGCACCACCTTAAACTGTATCAGGCTCATCCTTGCACAAGAGGAGGCCCCGTTTACCCTACGCAGTGCCTCACTCCATACTCCCCAATCGATCACCCCTCCCAACTCCGCTTCCCATTTCTCCTTGATCTTCACCACCCGCTCCCCTCCCTGATCCCCCAGCCACTTATATATATCCCCAATTCCTCCCTCCCCTTCCACATCCGGAAGCAGCAGTCTCCCGAGCAGGGTGTATCCGGCAACCGAGGGAACCCCCTCCAGACCTTTCGTGCAAAGTCCCAACCTGTAGATACCTGAACTCACTCCCCCTCGGCAGCTCTACCCTCTCCCTTAGCTCCTCCAGACTGGCGAACCCTCCCTCCAAATACAGATCCCTCACCTTGACCAGCCCCACTTCCCTCTACCTCCTGTGTACACCATCCATCACCCCCGGCTCAAACCCATGATTCTCGCACAGCGGCGTTAGCACTGACATCCCTTCCACCCTAAAATGCCTCCTCGGCTGATTCCATATCTTCACTGTGGACTGCACCACTGGGCTCCCTGAATACCTACTCGGAGCCATTGGCAATGCTGCCGTCAGCATAGCCCTCAAACTAGACCCCTTACAAGATTCCTCCTCCAACCTAACCCACTCTACGCTTTCTCTTTCCCACCATCGCCGCACCTTGTCCACATTCGCTGCCCAATAATAATGAAGCAGATTCGGCAATGCCAACCCCCCCCCCTTCTGCCCCTGCTCATACAAAGTCCAAAATAGTCATACCCAATTTCTGAAAAAAGGCCTTTGGTATAAAGATCAGGGAGCCTGAAAAATAAACAAGTACCTCGGCAGAATATTCATTGTCACGACTTGGACCCTCCCCACCAACGTCAACTGCAGTGTCTCCCACCTCATAAGATCCCCCTTGTCTTCTCCACCAGCTTTGTTAAAACCAAAAGACCATAGGACATAGGAACAGAATTAGGCCACTCGGCCCATCGAGCCTGCTTAGCCATTCAATCATGGCTGATATTTTCTCATCCCCATTCTCCTGCCTTCTCCCATAACCCCTGATCCCCTTATTAATCAAGAGCCTATCTATCTCTGTTTTAAAGACACTCAGTGATTTGGCCTCCACAGCCTCCTGCAGCAAAGAGTTCCACAGATTCACCACCCTCTGGCTGAAGAAATTCCTCCTCATCTCTGTTTTAAAGGATTGTCCCTTTAGTCTGCGATTGTGGCCTCTGGTTCTCGTTTTTCCTACAGATGGAAACATCCTCTCCACGTCCACTCTATCCAGGCCTCGCAGTATCCTGTAAGTTTCAATAAGATCCCCCCCTCATCCTTCTAAACTCCAACGAGTACAGACCCAGAGTCCTCAACCGTTCCTCATACGACAAGCTCTTCATTCCAGGGATCATTCTTGTGAACCTCCTCTGGACCCTTTCCAAGGCCCCAGCACATCCTTCCTTAGATACGGGGCCCTAAACTGCTCACAATACTCCAAATGGGGTCTGACCAGAGCCTTACACAGCCTCAGAAGTACATCCCTGCTCTTGTATTCTAGCTCTCTCGACATGAATGCTAACATTGCATTTGCCTTTCTAACTGCCAACTGAACCTGCACGTTAACCTTAAGAGAATCGTGAACAAGGACTCCCCAGTCCCTTTGTGCTTCTGATTTCCGAAGCATTTCCCCATTTAGAAAATAGTCTCTGCCTCCATTCCTCCTTCCAAAGTGCATAACCTCACACTTTTCCACATTGTATTCCATCTGCCACTTCTTTGCCCACTCCCCTATCCTGTCCAAATCCTTCTGCAGCCCCCCTGCTTCCTCAATACTACCTGTCCCTCTACAGATCTTTGTATCATCTGCAAACTTAGCAACAGTGCCTTCAGTTCCTTCTTCCATATCATTAATGTATGTTGTGAAAAGTTATGGGCCCAGTTAAGTTCCACTTATGGAGCCCATCCATTCCCTCGCTACCTGAATCCCCAAATACCTGAACCTATCCCTCGTCCACTCCGCCAACCTATCTGAACCTACCTGAACCTATCCCTAAAAAGCCCACTGTGCCAGCTCGTTCACCGGGAAATTTCGCTCTTCCCTATTGAGTTTGTAACCCGAGAACCCTCCAAACCGCCTCAGCAGGCCCATAATCCTTCCCATACTCTCCAACGGATCCAAAACATACAGCAAGAGGTCATCGGCACAGAGCGACACCCGATGCTCCCTCTGTCCCCTCATAATCCCCCACCACTCCGCCGACCCCCTGAGAGCCATCGCCAATGGCTCTACGGTCAGCGCAAACAGCAACGGCGACAGCGGGGACCCCTGCCTCGTACCCCTGTGTAAGTCAAAGCTTTGTGAGCTTATATCATTCGTCCTCACCCTCGCTCTTGGCTCCACAGACAGCAACCGCCCCCGTGCCACAAATCTCGGCCCAAACCCAAACCTACCCAAAACTTGGAACCGCCACTCCACCCGATCAAATACCTTCTCCGCGTCCACGGATACCACCACCTTCAGTACCAGAGCCCCCGACGGATTCATCACCACATTCAGCAGCCGTCTTATATTACTCACGAGCTGCCTGCCCTTCACAAAGCCTGTTTGATCTTCTGCAACCAGCCCCGGGACACAGTCCTCCATCCTCCTCGCCAACAACTTAGCCAAGACTTTCACATCCGTGTTCAATAGTGATATGGGTCTATACGACCCACTGGGTCCTTCCCCTTTTTCGGGATTAGTGTGATTGCTGCCTGTGTCGTCATCTCCATCTTCTCCCGTGCTTCATTAAACGCCCCCAACAGAAGTGTTGGCAGGTCCGTCGCAAATTCCTTATAAAATTCCGCTGGATACCCATCCGGCCCAGGGGCCTTCCCCGACTTCATACCCCTGATACTATCCAGCACCTCCCTCAGCCCCAGGGGCTCCTCCAACGCCGGCCTCTTTGCTTCCTCCCCCTGGGGAAATTCCAGCTCGTCCAGAAACCGCCCCATGTCCCCTTCCTCTCCTCCTGGGTCTACCTCATAAAGTCCCCGGTAATACTCTCTAAATGCCTCATTTATCTTCCCTGGATCTGACACCACATCCCAGCCCCAGTCCGGATCTTCAATATTTCCCTGGACGCGGCCCGCCTCTACAGCTGGTGTGCCAGCATGCGGCTCGCCTTCTCCCCATACCCATACTGCACCCCTCTTGCCCTACGCAGTTGCCCTACCGCCCTCCCCGTTGGCAGCCTGTCAAACTGCCTCTGCAACTTTTTCCTCCTCGCCAATCCCTCCGCGGTGGGAATCCTCGAATACTCCCTGTCCACCTCCACTATCTCACTCACCAGACGGTCATGTTCCGCCCTCCTTTCCCTACCCGCACGAGCCTTAAACTAAATCATTTCCCCCCCCCGGACCACTGCCTTCAGTGCTTCCCAAAAAATGCCCGTCGACACCC
The DNA here is from genome assembly GCF_902713615.1 of Scyliorhinus canicula. NCBI lineage: Eukaryota > Metazoa > Chordata > Chondrichthyes > Carcharhiniformes > Scyliorhinidae > Scyliorhinus > Scyliorhinus canicula. The sequence continues at coordinate 11,560,634 of NC_052174.1, forward strand.
CCCCATTCTGATTCTCCTCCACCAACTCCTTAATCGCCAACCGCACCTTATCACAAAAACCTCCATCCGCCAACAACCCCGAGTCAAACCTCCACCCCGGCCTCTGCCCTCGTCCCCACCTGAACCGAATATCCAGCAGGTGGGGTGCATGGTCCGAGATAACTACCCCCACATACTCTGCCCCCTCCACCCCAACCAACATCTCCCCACTCACTACAAAGTAATCAATCCTCGATTACACCTTACAGACGTGTGAAAAGAAGGAATACTCCCTTCCCCCTGGGTTCTGTAAACGCCATGGGTCCACCATTCCCATCCTCTCCATAACCCCCCCCCCCCCAGCTCCCTTACCACTCATACCCAACCCATCGACCTGGGGCTCGACCTATCCACCCTCGGCTCTGGGACACAGTTAAAATCTCCTCCCATGATCAACTGGTGCATGGCCAAATCCGGGATCGCTGCCAACAACCCCCTCATAAAACCCACATCATCCCAATTTGGGGCATACACATTTACCAACACTAGCGGTGCCCCTTCCAATACCCCACTCACAATCACATATCTCCCACCCGGATCCCTCACACTCACAAATCCCATTTTTTTGGTCATTAAAATCGCCACACCCCTCGATTTCGAATCAAACCCCAGTGAAAAACCTGCCCGACCCACCCCTTCCTTAACCTAACCTGGTCCTTCACACGGAGTTGTGTCTCCTGCAGAAAGACCACCCCCGCTTTCAAGCCCCTAAGTCGCGCGAAGACCCGCGACCTTTTAACCGGCCCATTCAGTCCCCGGACGTTACCGGCCTTACCGGAGCCTCCGATCCCCTCCAGCGTCCGTCATCTTCCCCACTTAACTCCCGTCCCCTTAATTCCACCCTATACCTAGCCCATCCCAGATAACCCCCCTACTCCGCCCATGACCATGTCATCTCTTACCCCCTGCCACGTCATAATAACCTCCCCTCCCCACAACACCCACCCCCAGCCAGCGTTACTTGCTAGCGTGGCAGCCCCTGCCCAAAGGCTCCTCCCAATGTCTACCCCTCCCCCCAACCCTCAGCTCAAGGAAGAAGGCTCCCTGCTGACCTAACCCTCTGATGAGCCATCAATTGCACGAGAGACGAGTTGCTTTAATAAGCTAGAGCTTAGCCCTGCGGTTGTCTACAATAAAATGGGCGACCGCCGGGCGCTTCGACTATTTATACCTCGGTAAGGAGGCGTGGTTAACTCAGCCTCTCGACCAATCGGAGAGCTGTCACATGACTGGTCTCAACCAATCGGTCGAGAGGCACATGACCGACCAGGGCCAATGGTAAGCCGGTGTTCTGCACCAATGGCAGACAGCTATGCAAATCATATCACCGCACCCTCCCCCACCCAAACTAAGGCTCCTCCTGAACATCCAGGCCGCCTTCCCCCCAAAAGCGGACAGACCAATTGCCGGCTGGCAGTGCCACCTGGGTACCTTGGCTGTGCCAGGCTGGTGCCCAAGTGGGAGTACCAGGACACCACCCTGCCCCAAAGGCATGCAGCTGGGGGCCTCCAGTCCCCTGGGAGACTCCCCACAAGACCTGGCCGGCCGAGGTGTCCGGGGCAAAGGGGTTGGATCCCAAGGTGAGACTACCTGTCTCTCTCTGCCGTGCAGATTTGCCAAAAGGTGGTCTCGCAAGGCGTTAGATCTCGGGAGCAGGGTCTCGGCCTCTTATCGGCCTCACTACACAGTGGCATGCTACCTTTCAGGCACAGCGTAGCCGCTCAATCACCCCCATTGTCCCCTTCAATATTGTTTTTTAAAAAACTACTAATTTTTGTTTTTAGAACATACAGTGCAGAAGGAGGCCATTCGGCCCATCGAGTCTGCACCGACCCACATTAAGCCCTCACATCCACCCTATCCCCGTAACCCAATAACCCCCCCCCCCAACCTTTTTGGACACTTAGGGCAATTTAGCACGGCCAATCCACCTAACCTGCAAGTCTTTGGACTGTGGGAGGAAACCGGAGCACCCGGAGGAAACCCACGCTGCCCTAGTCGCCACATTCCAGCGCCTGTTTGGGGAGGCTGGTACGAACCTTGCTGCTGTCCTGCTTGGTCTGCTTTCAAAGCCAGCGACTTAGCCCAGTGTGCTAAACAGCCCCTCGTAAGAATAGGTTTCAAAGGTTAGGTTAAAGATGAATTCAGAGAGAGAGAGAGAAAAGGTTCTCTCCCAGTCTCTTAAGGAGATCATAATCATTAAGGTTCTACATCAGGGGTGGGCAAACTTTTCCGTGCAAGGGCCACATTCAGAAATTCACAATTTTAAAGGGCCGCATAGTATATTAAGTAAAATAATTACTTCACCTGGTTATGATTCTGGGCGCCTCATATAGAACATAGAACAGTACAGCACAGAACAGGCCCTTCGGCCCTCGATGTTGTACCGAGCAATGATCACCCTACTCAAGTCAACGTATCCACCCTATACCAGTAAGTAACCCAACAGCCCCCCCTCCCCCCATTTTTTTTTTTTAAATGTTTTTTTTAAATTTTTTTATGACTTGGTGGGCCGCATAAAGACCTTTGGCGGGCCGCATGCGGCCCGCGGGCCGTAGTTTGCCCACCCCTGTTCTACATAGTACACTGAACATACAGGACAGAAGGAGGCCATTCAGCCCATCAAGTTGGCACCGACCCACTTAAGCCCTCACTCCCACCCTATCCCCATAACCCCCTCCTACCCTTTTTGGTCACTAAGGGCAATTTATCACGGCCAATCTACCTAACCTGCACATCTTTGGACTGTGGGAGGAAACCGGAGCACCCGGAGGAAACCCACACACACACGGGGAGGACGTGCAGACTCCGCACAGACAGTGACCCAGCGGGGAATCGAACCTGGGACCCTGTGAAGCCACAGTGCTAACCACTGTGCCACCGTGCTGCCCTGCTTCAAGTCCCAGAATGTAGGTTGTCCTGTTTGAGTTTCTTCTTCAAGGACGCCACGTCAGTCATCGGAGTGTCTGCTCCCCCCACCCCCCCCCCTCCCCTCGCCAACACTTGACCCAACAAGGGTTCATGTCAGCCATTAGAACGTTCTACGTAAAGAGCCGAAGAACACAATGAAAAGTGTTATACTGATCTCTGATCATCTCTGTGATATGAAGAAGCGGTTGTGAGCTTTATGGCATCATCAAGGACCTTTCTATGTTCCTTCCTTTGCCAAGGTGTATCCGGCAACGTGGCACATTGTGACTGCCGCCTGGCACAGAGGGAAGAGGGGGGGGGGAGGGAATGTGGAGCAAGTTTGCGAGGAACAGGTGAGTTTGGGATTATGTTTCCCAAAGCTCCTCCCCCTCCCACCCCGAGCGTTTTCTTCACCTCATACCTGGCTCTGTTGCACATTAGTCGACCGTGTCGCGTCTTTTCGTCCGACGTCATTTTGTCCAACGACACTTCGTCCACGTCTTTTGGTCCAACGTCTTTTTGTCCGCCCGTCTTTTGGTCCAACGTCACTTCGTCCAATTAACCAATTGCAAATCAACTCCGTATAAAAGCATTTAATTGATAGAAAGCAGGCACAATACAGCAAGTGAATTTAATTGCTAAAATGCAAGTAATTGATGAAATTCAAGTAAAATGCAAGCTTAAAAATGCAGTTAAAAAGTTAAAAAATCTAAAAATGCAGTTAAAAAGATCTAAAAGTTTACTACTGATGAATTCCCGAAATTACTTAAAATTGATGTAAATTGTGAGCAACATTCCTCAAGAAATCAATTTTCGCTGTGGGATCATATTCAACGACCAATCTTTTGAGGCGTTCAGTTATTTTCTTATATCGCGTACATGAAGTCGCCTGATCCCCCCGAAGAATTTGAGCCTTTTTGCCTATTATGAACCCTTCCTCTTCCTTCAGAGTTTTGATTAACCTCCAGATATTCAAATGAGCTCCACCCGCCGAACACTTTATCGCAGAATGAAACCCCTCAACAGCATTATTTGTTCTCGGTAGATCTTGTAGAACACGCTGATTAACATTCCATACAGCTGTCGGGAACGTAGGTGTTTCTCTCCTTCGTCTGGCACCACGTCCTCTCACAATGCCTATGTAAGTCAAGTCGAAGTAAACGATGAATTCAGCAGGTATTTCTTCATCGTCTATCAAATCTTCATAAGCCTCTTCGACATCTTCAACGGGGAGGAAAGCTAATGCTGAAAAACATCGAATTTTAAGACAGAATTCAGAGTCTGTGTTGTATTTTTCTTTGAGGCCTAAATCGGTAATTTTTCGAAACACAGATTGGCTCAAATGAAACAAACATGCCACGACAGATGCATTAAGGAATGATGAATTAATTGCCTTGTGAACTGCAACTTCGAAATCTGCCATGATATCAATCGGATCTGCATTAGGTTGCATAATTTTCAATTGGTCAAAGAATAATTCGTATGTCTGCTTTCTTTTATTCGGCAGTAATGCAAAGGCCCGTGGAAAACTGCTTCCTTTAACTTGTACATGAATGCAGAAAAGTTGAAACCACTGTTGTGGCACAATCTTGAATGTTCCATCACATGCCCAATGACGATATGATGCTAAATCCTGAAGAGCACTTTCTGATGCGAATACTAGTAAGCGCTGTTGATCCTCGACGCCCGAATCGAACCTCAGAAACTGCTGGCCATTGTCAAGCTTGCAATATTTGTTAGGTATTTCAAAACCGTGTCTAGCCGCTGGATTAGCGGGAAATCCAGAATTTTTTTGTCGGCACCTTTGAATAGTCCTTGAGACGACGGGCAGCCTTGGGAGTTGAGAGCAGGTATTTTCTGATAGCTGCGTAAACTTGGCCGCTAGAATGCTACGCGAACTTGCTGCTATGTTTTCCACTGCTTCATGCTTTATTTCTGCAACTGCTTTTCTAGCATTTAACGAATCGACATCAGCTGGATGAAGGTGCTCATTAGAGAAATAAATAATTTTAGGCTCATTGTTTTCCGTGACCGTGTGAATCCGCACTGAACACAGCCTTCTTTTCTCACATCTCCAGTATTCTTTTCCTAGGTTTGCACTGCTCGAATGAAAATCGTAGATATAGTTATTTCCATCAGCCACCTTCCGTTTACTCTTCATTGACACAATGAACTTTGCCATTTCGGGATGGGCGAATTCGGGATTAGGAAAGAGACCGATAATATCTATCCTTTAACGAGGCTCGTTAAAGGGGAGAGAACGATAATAACTATCCTTTAATGAGGCTCGTTAAAGGGGAGAGAACGATAATAACTATCCTTTAACGAGGCTCGTTAAAGGAAAGAGGCCGGTAATAAAGATCCTTTATTGGATATTATGTGCATTAGAGAAGATTTCCATGTACAAAAGTTAAAGTGGAGTGGAGTGCTACTAAGCAAGTTACTAAAAGTCAAGTTACAAAAAGTCTTTGACAAAAAAAATCATCCAGCAAAAACACGTAAAAAGTCACAAAAAATCTTTGACGAAAAAAATCACCGGACAAAATGACGTTGGACCAAAAGACGGGCGGACAAAAAGACGTTGGACAAAAAGACGTGGACGAAGTGTCGTTGGACGAAATGACGTCGGACGAAAAGACATAGCACCTAGTCCACGGGGATGGATTGCCCCGATTGGTCAAGCATTGCTGGTCAGCACTGCTGCTCCCCCCCCCCCCCCCCCCCCCCAGTGCCAGGGACATGTCACCAATTCCGGCCTCGGGTGACTGTCTGTGCGGAGTTTGCACATTCTCCGCCTGTGTCTGCGTGGGTTTCCTCCGGGTGCTCCGGTTTCCTCCCACAGTCCAAAGATGTGCAGGTTAGGGTGGATTGGCCATGATAAATTGCCCCCCCCAGTGTCCAAAGATGTGCGGGTTAGGTGAGATTGCAGGGATAGGGTGGGAGGGTTGGCCAAGGTTGGGTGCTCTTTTGGCGGGATGGTGCAGACTCGATGGGCCGAATGGCCTCCTTTTGCACTGTAGGAATTCTATGTTCTAGAACTCCTTGCAGAGCACCAATGGCAGGATGGAGGAAGGTTCAGGAGATGATTCCATCCAGTTATAGGCGAGACAGGAGCGTAGTGGTTAGCACTGTTGCATCCCAGGTTCGATTCCCGGCCTGGGTCACTGTCTGTGTGGAGTCTGCACGTTCTCCCCGTCTCTGCGTGGGTTTCCTCCGGGTGCTCCGGTTTCCTCCCGCAGTCCAAAGATGTGCGGGTTGGGTGAATTGGATCTTCTGAATTCTCCCTCTGCGTACCCGAGCAGACGCCGGAATGTGGCGACGAGGGGATTTGCCGTGTTAATGTAAGCCAACTTGCGACGTTAAAGATTATTATTATTATTAATCCCCTGAGAATGGAGGAGAGGAGGTTCCTGATGGACGAGAGGACAGATGTTACGAGTGATTGGCAGAAAGATTAAAGGGGAGTTGATTCATGAATTTCCTGTCAGGAGTGCAGGCATGGATATGATAGGCTGAATGGCCCTTCTGTGTTGTAACGATTCTATAGGGTCTCCTGATGCCCCAACGCCAGGTTTTGGGAGGGAGGGCTCATGGTGACGTACCCCAAAGATGCTCTGAGGTATTCTGCTCGGACGTTCCCAGGGAAGGGTTTACCCGGCATTTTTCCAGATTCACCCCCCCCCCCCCAACTTCTCCGATGTCTGAATTGAACCCCCCCCCCATGCCTGGCCCAACCCCCGATATCCGAACTGATCACTCCATTTCATACCTGACCCCCTGATGTCCACATTGACACCCCCATATCTGGCCTGATCCACCCCCAAAATCCTCCTTGTCCCCCCACATTCTACCTGACCCCCCCCCCATGCAGATTCGATTCCCCAATGTCCGAACCAGCCCCCCTACATCCAACCCAGCCCCCCTGTGTCTCACCTGCCTCTTCAATGTCTGCCTGACCCCGCCCCAATGTCCGACTGCTGCCCCCCATGTCCAACCCAACGCCCCAATGTGAGCCCCAAGTTCTCCTCCAATTTCCTACATGACCCCCCCCCCCCCCCGCCTCATGTCAAACCCGACCCCTCATGTCCAACCTGAATCTCCCATGTCCGACCCATTTTGCCCCCCCCCGATCTGAACTGACCCCCATGTTTGACCCGACCCCCTGTGTCTGCCAGACCCCCAAAATCCGAAATGAACCCCCCCCCCCCTCCATGTCCAAACTTACCTCCCATATCCAACCCGGCCCCCTGTTTATGTCCCGACCCCTCCCAATGTCCAACCTGATCCTCCAACTCTCTGAACATACCCCCCCCCCTCATGTCCACCCGACACGAACCACCCCCCCCCTTCCCAACGTCCAACGTGTAAAAATGGGGGCGTGTCCTCCTTCACTCCGCACCTTTGGCCCTTCACTGCTGAAGCCTCCGGCCTACTTCGCTTCTTCAGCCTCACCCGGTCTGAGTCAGGAAGGCCAGGCAAGGCAAGCCCTTCGGAACTTGAGCGCAGCAAAGTCGCTCCAGAGTGGCGAGCGGCCATTGATTACCACCCCGAGGAAGTTACGGGCCTCGTAGCTACTTTAGGAAGACATTGGAATCAACCCCGGCAGATACGCCTGAAGGATTCCCTTTGGATGGAGAATGGGTTTCCGTGGTTACCGCAGTAAGTTTATCCTCCCGGGCCTTAACTCACAAATGACCAGGATTCACCACATTCAACTAATGGGATACTTGCCAAAACAGAGGATTGAATAACTGGGAGGCGATGCTGGAAGTGTACGAGTTAGGCCCCAATGCCGTTCTGGCCATTGACACATTCGGAATGATGTCACTACACTAAGGAGCAGATTTAGATTTAGGAGCAGATAGGGGCTGGCTTAGCTCACTGGGCTAAATCGCTGGCTTTGAAAGCAGACCAAGCAGGCCCGTACCAACCTCCCCGAACAGGTGCTGGAATGTGGCGACTGGGGCCTGTTCAGGGAGGCTGTTACGGGAATCGAACCTTGCTGCTGTCCTGCTTGGTCTGCTTTCAAAGCCAGCGACCTAGCCCAGTGTGCTAAACAGCCCCTCATAAGAATAGGTTTCAAAGGTTAGGTTAAAGATGAATTCAGAGAGAGAGAGAAAAGGTTCTCTCCCAGTCTCTTAAGGAGATCATAATCATTAAGGTTCTACATAGTACACTGAACATACAGGGCAGAAGGAGGCCATTCAGCCCATCAAGTTGGCACCGACCCACTTAAGCCGCCACTCCCACCCTATCCCCATAACCCCCTCCTACCGTTTTTGGACACTAAGGGGCAATTTATCACGGCCGATCCACCCTAACCTGCACACCTTTGGACTGTGGGAGGAAACCGGAGCACCCGGAGGAAACCCACGCAGACACGGGGAGGACGTGCAGATTCCGCACAGACAGTGACCCAGCGGGGAATCGAACCTGGGACCCTGGAGCTGTGAAGCCACAGTGCTATCCACTTGTGCTACCGTGCTGCCCCTTTCTGACTGTGCTTGTATTAAAACAATTATAATTCATCTAATTCGACCGAAATGTCTGCCCGTCAAGTTTTAAGAGGTAACGTGGCATGGACAATATATGATTTTTAATAGTATATTGTCACTAAAGTTTCTTCCTTGAAACTTTTATTACCTATAAGAAAAGTAGGTTTCTATCAGTCCAACACTTTCTAGTTTTGTATAGAATGTTGAGGAGTCTAGATAGAGAGTTAAAGGAAATCCCTGAGCTGCTTGCGTGAGAGTTCAATAGCCAATAGCCAGGGGATATGGATTTAGAATAATGGGTGGGAAGGTTGAAGGGAAATTGAAGTGATTTTGTTTTGACCTTGAGGCTGGATGAAGAAATCTGGCACTCGCTGTGGTTAGCACTGTTGCCTCACAGCGCCAGGGACCCGGGTTCGATTCCCAGCCTCGGGCGACTGTCCGTGCGGAGTTTGCCACGTTCCCTCCCCCGTGTGTGCGTGGGTTTCCTCCGGGTGCTCCGGTTTCCACCCACAGTCCAAAGATGTGCAGGTTAGGGGTGGATTGGCCGCGCTAAATTGTCCCTTAGTGTCCAAAAGGTGAGGTGGGGTTACGGGGCTAGGGCTGATGAGTGGGCCTAGGTACGGTGTGTGGTAGTCACCACTGATGTATACATTGTATATAGAGGATGTCGGTGTAGGTGTTTTGTGGTAAGGTCCCTGTACTACAGGTACGGGGGTAGTTCCCTGCCTGCTGGCTCCGCCCAGTAGGCGGAGTATAAATATGTGTGCTCCCCATACAGCAGCCACTTCGCCAGCTGCTGTAGGAGGCCACACATCTTAGTGTAATAAAGCCTCGATTGCATCCAACTCTCGTCTTTGCCTAATTCATCGTGCATCACGGTGCTCTTTCAGAGGGTCGGTGCACACTAGATGGGCCGAATGGACTCCTTCTGCACTGCGGGGACTCTGCGATTCTCCATCGGAAAGGATGGCAGAGGGAGGAACCCTCACCACATTTGAATGGTACTTGCATTGGCCCTTGTAGCATTCTAACCGACAAGGGTACAGGCCAAGAGGCAGCAAGCGGGATTAGGCTGCGTGGCTTCTTGACGGCCAGTACAGACGTGACGGGCCAAAGGGCCTTCGTCCAAGCTTTAAGTGCCTGCAATCCCTGGGCATCACGTGGTTTGCGTGAGGTTCGAACTTGTGACCACGGACACCACGCAACCCCGATTTCATTGAAGTGGCAGAGCAACAGAGTAAAGTTCCCATTCCTTCCTTCCTCTGCCCTCCAGAGGCTGAGTCTTCCTGGCTTTGGGGTTCTACCGTTCCTCAGGCCTCCTAGCATAGCAGGCCTCACTTTGACTGTTCAAATATACAGCGCTGGCCCCTTGGCAGACGCATAACTCCCAGCTGAATAGGTTCGGCGGGGAGTGGTGTTGGTGAAGTATTAAATGCTGAAGGACGTTAATTTAAACATTGAACAAGAGAATGCAATACGGGGCCTCTGCCAATAACCACACATACAGCAGCACATGACAGACCTTTTGATTTCAAGGTTACACCGTTGGGTGTCACTAAATTCTGTCCTGCCTTTTCTACTCTCCATATTTAAGAGAAAGAGTTGCACCATTAATTAAAGTGGCACTGATGACTGTGGAGAGGTCAGGCAGAGAGACGCATGAGTAAAACCGGGTCAGCTTATCGTAAAGGCCTCCCTTGCCAAAAAGGTTTGGGCCTTTGATGGGGGCGAGTGAACACGGATTGTACAAACTGGCACGAAGGTGCGAGTGATGTGTTTCCAAGTGCGTTAGGCATATGGGTTCGCAGCACAGGAGGAGGCCAAGATTTGTTATCTCGTCAATCCAAGGCCGGTGAGCATCGACTTCCCCCCCCCCCCCTCCCCCAAAGTCGCTTGCGAGAGGACGATGGTGTGCTGCATTCTCGAACCACCGCAGTCCCTGTGGCTATTGCTCAGGGAGGACGCCCCAGGTATCTGAGTGACGCTGAATCAAATGGCATTATATTCCCAAGTCAAAATGGCGTGCGGCTTGGGCGAGGTATGGAGCTGTTGACATTCTCTTGCAGCTCACAGAATAGATCCATAGAATTTACAGTGCAGAAGGAGGCCATTCAGGCCATCGAGTCTGCACCGTCCCTTACAAAGAGCACCCGACTCAAGCCCACATCGCTACCCTATCCACTTAACCTTCTTGGACACTAAGGGGCAATTTAGCGCAGCCAATCCACCTAACCCGGCACATCTTTAGACTGTGGGAGGAAACCGGAGCGCCCGGAGGAAACCCACGCAGACACGGGGAGAACGTGCAGACTCCGCACAGACAGTGACCCAAGCCGGGAATCGAACCTGGGACCCTGGGGGTGCATAGTTCTGTTTTGTTTTGGGTGATGAGACACCAGTGAGAATAAATAGCCCTTTCATCGTGGAACAAGTCTGAAAACTTATTTACTAAAGCAAAAAAAAGAGACATATACACACTCTACTCTACTCTGCTCTCATGCAATTTAAGATGTTTGAACATTTTCTATAGGACATACCCACTGTTTACAAAATATACCTACGATACCTGAACTCTGTAATACTTGCCCAGTTTCCCAAACAGCATCCAAATTGAATAGCCAGCTGTAGCTGCCACACAATACTCAGATTCGGGAACCGTCTTTTTCCAGGTCCAGCCAAGGTATTTTAAAACTGCCGTAATGAAGGTTTTCTGCACTGCCTTGGCTCGAAGGCTGAGAAGCGTGTTTGCTGTAACCTTGGCCTTCAAGCTTGGTGGCTGGAAAATGGCTTGGCTGCTTTCTGAGACTGTCAGATGGTAACCCGCCTCCCGTCTGGAGGGGCTGGTTTAGCTCACTCCGCTAAATCGCTGGCTTTTAAAGCAGGCCAGCAGCATGGTTCGATTCCCGTACCAGCCTCCCCGGACAGGTGCCGGAATGTGGCGACTAGGGGCTTTTCACAGTAACTTCATTGAAGCCTACTCGTGACAATAAGCCATTTTCATTTCATTCATTTCTCAGCGACTGGACAATTAAACCTTTGTTTTTCTTTGATTATGCCTCCTGGAAACTGGGCTGTCCGCCCCCTTAACTATACATTAACATACGTATATCACGGGAACCTTCCGAATTGTCTATAATTGTCTATAATATAAGGGCAGCACGGTAGCATTGTGGATAGCACAATCGCTTCACAGCTCCAGGGTCCCGGGTTCGATTCCGGCTTGGGTCACTGTCTGTGCGGAGTCTGCACGTCCTCCCCGTGTGTGCGTGGGTTTCCTCCGGGTGCTCCGGTTTCCTTCCAGTCACAAAGATGTGCAGGTTAGGTGGATTGGCCGTGATAAATTGCCCTTAGTGTCCAAAATTGCCCTTAGTGTTGGGTGGGGTTACTGGGTTATGGGGATAGGGTGGAGGTGTTGACCTTGGGTAGGGTGCTCTTTGCAAGGGCCGGTGCAGACTCAATGGGCCGAGTGGCCTCCTTCTGCACTGTAAATTCTATGATAATCTGTTCCTCCTCCATAAGATGTTCAGACTTGAGTATTATTTAAACTATTTTTAAACTTGTTAACGGGAGACACGCCTACCAATTGAGGCCCTTTGTCTGCGCTATCTCCAAGCAGATTCATGACACTATCCCTAATTGCCATTGAAGTGAGTGGCTTGATAGGCCAGAAGGCCACGTTTCTGTGGGGCTGGAGTCACCTGTAGGCCAGACTGAGTAAGGACGGCGGATTTCCTGACCTCTATTCACAGGAAGGGGTTTTTTCCACTCCTTGAATGTTCACATCGTGTGGGACCAACACCTCGGGTATCGTGGGCGTGCGTGCCCGCTACCCTGGGAATTGCGCACGGCAGGTACATCCTCGGGGTTTCCCGGTGCCTTCGAGGGCCACCTCGGAGGGTTAGCTCGAGAGGATAATGGGTCACCGCTGAGGGTGACGGCGGATGACACCGATGTAGAGGCCTGGGACCCGAGGCGGAGACCTGTTATAGGGCAGCATGGTAGCATTGTGGATAGCACAATCGCTTCACAGCTCCAGGGTCCCAGGTTTGATTCCCGGCTGGGTCACTGTCTGTGCGGAGTCTGCACATCCTCCCCGTGTGTGCGTGGGTTTCCTCCGGGTGCTCCGGTTTCCTCCCACAGTCCAAAGATGTGCGGGTTAGGGTGGATTGGCCGTGCTAAATTGCCCTTAGAGTCCAAAATTGCCCTTAGTGTTGGGTGGGGTTACTGGGTTATGGGGATAGGGTGGAGGTGCTGACCTTGGGTAGGGTGCTCTTTCCAAGAGCCGGTGCAGACTCGATGGGCTGAATGGCCTCCTTCTGCGCTGTAAATTCTATGATTCTATGATAATGGGGCCCACGCTGCCATCCGTGCTGCCATTGAGCCTGCTGACTGTGTGGTTCCAGCATGCTGGAGGAGGAGGAGGAGGACGAGGCGGAGGGTACATGTAGCCTCATCTGGGTAGGCGGTCCAGGAGGGGCTGGAGGACGAGTCTGAGGAGGAGTCGGAGGATGGAGGACAGGCAGCCACGGAAGTCTGACATGGGAGTAGGACGAAGGCCTCTCATCGTCTCCAGATTGTCCCAAGACGAGGCTGTGTCTTGTCAGCTCAACACCCCCGCCCCGCATTTACCTCCTTCCCGCCCCATCCCCCTCATTTCCCTCCCTCCCCAATCCCCCCTCCGCCCATTTCTCTCCCCCATACCCCCTTCCCCTCATCTCCCCCCCCCCCTCTCCCAATCCCCACCCTGCCCCTTTGCCCTCCTTCCCCATTCCCCTCCCAGGGGCTGGACATCTGACTGGGGCCCATCTGACTCCTGGGATCCAGCAGACCTCCGACTGCCGACTCCCGTGGATGTTCCTGCCTCTACCTGACGGGCCTCAGAAACTGTGCGGGGTGCTCACCAGATTGTGAGACCCTCCCCCCCCCCCCCATCAAACCACCCCTCCCCGACTATTCTGCTCCCCCCCCCCCCCCCCCCCCCCACCCTCTCCAAGGGTCTGTGTAACATCCCTCCCGGGTGATGGGAATGTGTCGGCTCCGTCAAGCGGGCCACTCTACAAGGCCGGAGAGCGATGACCGCTCGCTGCGAGGAAATCTCTGGTGCTCCTCAGTTCCTGCCAAAGTCTGACTCCTGTCTTTCTGCTGACAGCGCGCTCACACCCACCCTCGGAACGTGGTCTGTATCGGGGGCTTTAGATCCAATGTGCCGGTTGGGGTGGGGGGAGGCGGGGCCAGGGGGTGGGGGCAGACGCCATTGTGACAGAGGCTTCACCTGTATGACGTGTGACATGTTTTAATGGTGAACGTACCCCCGGATACGGATAGTGACCTCACCAGCGCCCACTCAGTGCTCGCTCTTCCTTGTCTCATGTGGTCTACAGCGATGCTCCTCAGTGACTGGGCCATGCTCTGTACATAGAACATAGGACATACAGTGCAGAAGGAGGCCAATTTGGCCCAGTGAGTCTGCACCGACCCACTTAAGCCCCCACTTCCACCCTATCCCCGTAACCCAGTAACCCCTCCTCACCGTTTTGGACACTAAGGGCAATTTTATCACGGCCAATGATATCATGGCCAACAGGGCAGCACGGTAGCACAGTGGATAGCACTGCGGCTTCACAGCGCCAGGGTCCCAGGTTCGATTCCCCGCTGGGTCACTGTCTGTGCGGAGTCTGCAAGTTCTCCCCCATGTGTGCGTGGGTTTCCTCCGGGTGCTCCGGTTTCCTCCCACAGTCCAAAGACGTGCAGGTTAGGTGGATTGGCCACGCTAAATTGCCCTTAGTGTCCAATTGTGTTCAGGAGGGGTTATGGGGATAGGGTGGAGGTGGGGGCTTGGGTGGGTTGGTGCAGACTCGATGGGCCGAATGGCCTCCTTCTGCACTGTATGTTCTATGTAATCAATCCACCTAACAGGAAAAGGGCCATATGGTCAGTGAGAGGGAATGATTATTTTGTCTGACATGAACAACTCACTTGAGACGAGTGGTCTGGGTGAAGGAGCAGCGGATCCCTTCTCTGGGGGCAGGCCAACCTTGCTATTGGCGACTGCTCGCCCCTCGGGGCCATCTCCAGGGCCCACACCTCATGGGGGATGATAACACGAATCTCTGGGACCCCACCCCCCCCCCGTCTTGGCCCCATCCTGTTGATTATGGGCTATCTTCCCCTCCAGGTCAAAGAGAGGGCATTGTGGGTCAGCGGGGGTCTATAACAGGTGGCATGTGTGGGTCAGCGCACCCGGACATCAAGAGGTTGTGTCAGTGGCTGCCAGGGGGGTTCTGAGGAATGTGTTGGAAGATGGAATGTGGGGAGGGTGCGAGGTGTCAGCCAGTGGATTGGGGAGGGGGGGGGGGGGAGGTTGGAATTTGAGGGGTGCCAGGCAGGACTGATGCCAGTAGAGAGAGGTGGTAACGTACCCTTGCAGCTCGATGGAAGTTGTTGATCTCCTGCCTACAGTGGACGGCGGTCCTCCTGGTCACTCTGCCCGCACTGCCAGCCACTGCCAGGCGGCATTGTTGACCCTGGTGGCATTGTTGACTGCTGTTCGCGATTGTATTGCGGAATTCAGGAGGAACATCTTTGTCCGGAGAGGGTGAGTATGCGGAATTCGCTCCCACAGGTGCATCATAGAATTTGCAGTGCAGAAGGAGGCCACTCAGCCCATCGAGTCTTCCCCGGCTCTTGGAAAGAGCACCGCACCCAAGGTCAACACCTCCACCCTATCCCCATAACCCAGTAACCCCACCCAACACTAAGGGCAATTTTGGACACTAAGGGCAATTTATCACGGCCAATCCACCCTAACCTGCACATCTTTGGACTGTGGGAGGAAACCGGAGCACCCAGAGGAAACCCACGCACACACGGGGAGGATGTGCAGACTCCGCACAGACAGTGACCCAGCCGGGAATCGAACCTGGGACCCTGGAGCTGTGAAGCATTCGTGCTAACCACTATGCTACCGTGCTGCCTACAGTGCAGATGACAAAAGCGACTGAACGGCGTTTGAGGAAAAGGCGGATAAGCACACACAAGGGAGAAGGGGATAGTAGATGGGGTTTGGCTGAATTACGGGTGGACGGAGGCTCACGTGGAATACAAACGGCACGGTGGACCTGTTCGCGTTTTGTCCACCCACACAGGCTGAACGCCGCTGGCCAGGCCCTCATTTATGGCCAACTCCTAACTACCCCGTGGGAAGATGGTGGCGGGCTGCATTCTCAAAGATGTCATGGAAACTTCGAGCATTGTGCACGGAGGGTGAAACAGAGTTACCTCCACCAGGTTTGTGACAATCTGTCAGATTTACGCTCACCGTTTCTGACACGACTTTGCTTAACTGCCTGCGTTTAAATTTCCCCACGTGCAGGTGTTCTATCTTCAATTGCGTGAGTCTGCTTACTACTGATGCTCACTGTGCTTGACTGGTTAAGCCTGGGTGCGGACTCAGAGACAAGTAAACTGAGGATCGTGACTAAAACCTGTTCGGCACATTCAAAACTAGCGTCGTCGCTGCATATATCAGAGTTACACAGCGAATGACACCATGGCGGGATTTTGAAAACAAGTCACCAAGGTTGGTGGCATAGTGGACAGTGAAGAAGGTTACAGATGATTGCAACAGAATATTGACCAATTGGGCCAGTGGGCTGATGAATGGCAGATGAAGTTTAATTTGGATAAATGTGAGGTGATGCATCGATCAAATCAGGGTGTGGTATTGTGTGAAGCAAATAATGGCATGATGGGAAAACTAGTCAAGTCTTCTTGGTACAATTGAATTTAACCTAAGACACAGATACAAAATACACAGAGACAGCCTGTCCTGGGAACTGGGTGACTCTGAGAGTCTAGATAAGGCTTGAACCTAGAAGCAGTCTCAATACATAACAAGCTGAACAACTGTCTCTTCCTGTTCGTAAACAAGTTTGTCCAGTTCTTAAAACAAAGACAAGATAATGATATGAGACTCCAGTCCCCTAAAGGTCAGCAAGGTGATGCCATTGTAACGATTATTACTTATGTTTTACTTTCGATCAAATTCCTGACCAAGTTGTATTCATGTTATCTTGATCCTATAATGTATAAGAATCGCCTTCTTTTCTGTACTATCGCAGACTTGGGACGGACTCAGCAGTTTGTATTTGACTGCCTTCCGACTTCAAAAGTCTCAGCCATTTACTGCTAGCAGTCAGTTCTAATTCGGAAATAAAGTTCAGTTTTGCTTACAACAAGGGCAGGAGCTACTCAGTTAATGGTAGGGAGTTGGGCAGAGTTACAGAACAAAGAGATCGAGGGGTACAGGTTCATAGCTCCTTGAAGGTGGAGTCCCAGGTGGACAGGGTGGTGAAGAAGGTGAGGTTTTATTGGTCAGAATATTGAATACAGGAGTTGGGACGTCTTGTTGAAGTTGTACAAGACATTGGTAAGACCTCACATGGAATACTGTGTTCAGTTCTGGTCACCCTATTATAGGAAGGATATTGTTAAACTAGAAAGAGTGCAGAAGAGATTTACGAGGATGCTACCAGGACTTGATGGTCTGAGTTATAAGGAGAGGCTGGATAGGCTGGGACTATTTCCCTGGAGCGTAGGAGGCCGAGCGGTGATCTTATAGAGGTCTATAAATTAATGAGGAGCATCGATTATGTAGAGTCAACATCTCTTCCCAAAGGTACATGAGGCTAGAACTAGAGGGCAAAGGTTGAAGGTGAGAGGGGGGAGATACAAAAGAGACCAGAGGGGAAATTTCTTCACACAGAGGGTGGTGAGCGTCTGGAATGAGCTGCCAGAGGCAGTGGTAGAGACGGGTACAATTTAGTCCTTTAAAAAGCAGTTAGACAGTTACATGGGCAGGGTGGGTATAAGAGGGAAATGAAATTAAATGAATATCGCTTATTGTCACGAGTAGGCTTCAAATGAAGTGACTGTGAAAAGCCCCTAGTGGCCACATTCCGGCGCCTGTCCGGGGAGGCTGGTACGGGAATCGAACCGTGCTGCTGGCCTGCTTGGTCTGCTTTCAAAGCCAGCGATTTAGCCGAGTGAGCTAAACCAGTGGGCCAAATGCGGGCAAGTGGGACTAGCTTAGTGATAGAAGCTGGGCGGCATGGACCAGCTGGGCCGAAGGGCCTGTTTCCACGCTGTAAACATTTATGACTCTATTAGTTCTCCAGGATTTACGATTCCGAGCTCCAGCCAGGATACCGCTCTCTGCGGTGCTGCCCTGTTGCAACTCCACAGTGAGACTTTAGTACTTCGTTAGAGCTACATACCCGCCAGCTACTGCCGTTGTTTCTCACTGTTTTGACTTGCTTCACACCCCAGCCATGTTTCATGACAGGGGAAACGAAGAAAGAAGGGAAAGCGTTGTTGTGATGAAACTTTTATTTGAGAAGGGACATCCGAATTACGAATTGGCCTCATTTCGCTGGGGGAGTTTGTAGCTTCCCCCCCATGGTGCTCTCAATCCACTCGACATAGTTCAGGACGTTGGTGTAGATCCCGTAGGCTCCGCAGCTCACCCCCCAGGACACGATGCCGCCGACGTAATACTCACTGGAATTCAGGGGGTCTTCGAACACGAAGGCGCCGCCCCCGTCCCCAGCACAAGCGTCGATCCCCACGGTACCGGCGCACAGCATGTTCCCCGTCAGCAAGTCGGCCCTGGCGGCGTCAATGTGCTTCCCGCACCGTGCCATTTCCGCCACGGGGATCAAAGCGAACCGCAAGACGTCGCTCTGGGCAAGGTGCTCCGTCCTGCCGAAACCCGACACGTAGCCCGCCTTCCCCGCCCCCACCTTATATTCGGGGTGCCTGGCCGGCAGGCAGACGGGGGAGATGGTGGGCCCCATCTTGACCTTCCGCTGGAGCTTGATCAGGGCGATGTCGTTGTCGAACTGGGAGCGGGGCCTGTCGCCCGGCAACCGGGCGAAGGACGGATGGGGGATCACCTCGGCCGCCTCCAGCAGCCTCCACCGCGCCAGAGCGTTCCTGTCCGACCCGCCGGCGAACATGCGCATCGTCCTCTCGTGCTCCACGCACGAGGCGCTGGTCAGCACCCACTGATCCGCGACGAGCGCCCCGCCGCACACCGTTGTCTCGAAGTAGACGTGCCAGGGAAAGCTCCCTTCCTCCGCTGGAATGCCTCCCAGGATGCGCTGGGTGAGCGAAGGAGGCCGCTCGGGCTTTCCGCACACTGCCAACCAGAAAGAAATGGGGAGGGGGGGGGTCAGAGGCATCAAACGTGATAAAGGGGTGGTGAGGGAGCGGGAGGGGTGGAGGCAAATCGCCTTTTTTTTTTGTTTTTGCGAGTGACGGGCAGTGGGCCGTCCGACAGTTTCGCAGTCTCCAATCTACATTCCTTTTCAATCCACGCGACTGCTTCTGTTACCTCAACCTGTGGAGAAAGAGACGGGGTGGTGGGGGGGGGGGGGGTATAACATTCACTCACCTGGCTCGCAGTACGG
This sequence comes from Scyliorhinus canicula, assembly GCF_902713615.1. Lineage (NCBI taxonomy): Eukaryota > Metazoa > Chordata > Chondrichthyes > Carcharhiniformes > Scyliorhinidae > Scyliorhinus > Scyliorhinus canicula. Next base: position 11,579,547 of record NC_052174.1, read on the forward strand.
GAGGATTTGCCCCACTTTGGTGTTCGTCCATTTGCCGCTGGCTCCGCAGGTGAACAGCCCTGAAGAAGGTGAAGGTGAGAATGAAGAGAGATCGTTAGGACGGAGGATTCTTCGAGAAAATATAGCGCGGTGAGTGGGAGCCAGGACTGAGTACGGACGTCCACCCCAGGGACTCGAGCACGGGGTCCAGGCTGATACTCCCAGCGCAGTGCGGAGGGAGTGCCGCGCTGTCGGAGGCGCAGTTCGGGTCTTCCGTCTGCCCTTTGGGGCGGAGGGGAAAACATTCCCATCTCAAAGGAGAGCAGGTAGTCCTCCACCTGCCGATCAGCCCAACGTTTTCCCCATCAAACAGCGTCTGGGGCATGAACACGCTCTGTGGGAGCTTTCTGGGCGCAAATTGGCTTCTGCTTTTTCTACAATTGCGACAGCACTTCAGAAGTACCCCCCCCCCCTCCCCATTGGCTACGGACCATCCGGGGGTTATGAACGATGCTACATCATGTCCCCTGTAGCCCTCTCTGCCTGAAGGAGAAGTGTGTTCATGTGGGCCTTGTCCGCTGCCCTCGCTCCATTTCCTTCACGTTTTCCCGAAGCTCACCATCTCCATCCCCCGCCATGGCGTAATAAGGTGGGCCACACTTGTATTCGATGACCGACGAGAGTAGCGTCACGTTGCGGGCGGTGACGTAATCATAGCTGCCGTTTTCAAGATCCTCGGGAGTGCCGCAGTCCGTAACTGCAAAGGAAAATCATCAAACCTTAAGTTGCCGCAGGAAGAGACACTTTGGTCAAAGTTTTTCACCTTGCACTCATCAGGACAAGATCAGCAGACGTAAAGGGAACGCCAATTTGCACTGTGTGATACGAGTGCGCCGGCTGGTTGCCAGGTGGACTCTAATTGGTAGAGGCGTTGCCACAAACAACCATTGATGGTGACTACCATGTATTGTTTGAAATATAAACCGGGCAGCTTGAATGGTCAAGGTATTGCCCCGAGGAACAAACCCATGGACGGCTGTCCACTTATTTTGTTTAGCTGAAACAGGTGCAATGTGTGTATATGTCCTTTCTGTCTGCAAAGATCAGGGCCCTGTGCACTAATATATGGAGTTTCCAGTACACGCAAATGTGTCACACTGTGAGCCTGAGCGACAATCTTAAATTGGCTGTCAGCATAATTCATCGCACCTAAATTTGACAAATGGCCCTCAGTCTGGTTCGCCTAACCAGCCGGCAATACCACGCCATAGTCTTCATAGTCCCGCATCTCACCCTCAGTCAGCTAGAGCTGGTCCTTGATGAGTTCATTTGAAACCAGCTAAGCATATTGCTGACATATCTTGGAAAAATAGAAACATTGACAGGGCAGAAGGGGGCCGTTCAACCCATGATGCAAATACTGGCTGGAATGGAGCCACCTGGCCTAGCCTTGGCCTCTTGGCCTGCAGCCCTGTGGTTTACGGCACCTCTTGTTTTTTGTTTTTAAAATTAGGCGTTCCTGCCTCACCCACCTTTTGGGGTATCGAGACCCAGACCCTTCACGCCCCCCCTCGAGCGAAAGATTTCTACCCATCCCTCCTCCAAGCCTTCAGCCGATTCCGTTAAAACTCTGCCAACCTGCTTTACAGACATCTCTGCTGAGGCGAGTAGGCCCTACTTTGACACTCTCTCTGGGAGCGCGGTTCTGCTCTGCGCCCACGTTACCTTTGCAAGTCCTGTTGTCTCTCTGGACACTGTAGCCTTTGCGACAGTAGCACTGATATCCTCCGATGTAATTGTGACAAAAATGGCCGCATGCAGTCTCCGTGTCCCAGCGCAGGCCACACTCGTCGATGTCTGGTCAGGGGGAGAAGAGAGAGAGACACGTTTCTCCGTTACTGATCCAATTTCCCAGAATCACCCACTGGTCAGAGCACAGAAGGAGGCCGTTCGGCCCATCGCGTCTAGGCTGGCGACTCGAATGGCACTAGCGCCATTCTGCCCCCTTATCAGACTACAAACCGATTCCCTCTTGAAATCCCAATTCCAATTCGCTTCCCGGGCCTATTGGGGCACGAAGGCGGACGTGCGCCTCTTTCCATCGCTGGTAATTCCCGCAGCTGTTTGTTGGTCTATAGCTCGGGGTGGTGCCATTTTACATCGGGCGCGGTTGATTAGGAATCTCTCCCGCTCTTACCGTCAGTCATTGGCCAGTTTGGAAGGATTTTGCAGGTTGGCACACCCAACCTGGCTTGGGCGCGTTATGGGTGCACCTTCCTTGGCCACCAAGTCCTGGGGTGGGACTCGAACCGGCTGCGTCGGGCTCAGAGCTCATGGACGCTACCCACTGTGCCACAAGGCCTCTTAATTTCCTCTGGAAAGCCTCGATTGAAGCTGCCTCCACCTCAGGCAGAACGATCCAGACCCTAACCCCTCGCTGGGTGAGGTGGTTTCTCCTCACGTCTCTCTCGCCTCTTCAGCCAATCACCTGAAATCTGGTTCCCCCTCCTTCTCAATCCTTCCACCAATGGGGACGGGTTCTGCATTTCGACCCTCCTCAGACCCCTCACGATTTTGAATACCTCGATCAAATCTCCCCCCTCCAAGCAGAGCAGCCCCAGATTCTCCAATCTACCGCCAGAATTGAAGTCCCTCACCCCCTATTCTCCTATATCTTTCCTGCACCCTCCCAATTATTTCACGTCTTCCCTGAAGCGCAGAGAGCTCCATGGAATCCCCACAATGCAGAAGGAGGCCATCCGGCCCATCGAGTCTCAACCTACCCTCCGAAAGAGCACCCTACCTGGACCCACTCCCCCATCCTTTCCCCGTAACCCCTGTTAACCTACACATCTTTGGACACTAAGGGGCAATTTTGCGCGGCCAATCCACACTAATCTGCGCATCTTTGGACTGTGGGAGGAAACCGGAGCATCCGAAACCCACGCAGACACAGGGAGAACGTGCAGACTCCGCACAGACAGTCACCCGAGGTCGGAATCGAACCCGGGTCCCTGGCGCTGTGAGGAAGCCGTGCTCACCACTGTGCCACCATGCAACCCGATTGGTTACATCCCGAACCTCTGCGGTCCATGGGGGTGAAGGCGGTCCCACACATCGCTCTTCAGCAGGAGGGGGTACAGTCCTGACTCAGTCGCACCTCAAAGCCAAGTTAACGTTGACCTCAATGGAATACACCTTACCAACAGCCTCATAATACAGGGAAAACCCCCGTCGACCGTCCTGACCCACGGAAGTGCAACGGACGCGCAGTTTAACAATGTGCCCATCGGACGCGGTTAACTTTGAGCTTGGCCGATGCAGTCGGATCGAGGTCCTGTTCCCGCACAAGGTTCCCAGTCGTTGCCGGTCAGCAAAGACCTGATGAGAAAAAGATGGAAAAAGAACAGAAAAGGGAGGATCGGAAGCAGTCGCAATCGTGCTGTTATCATAACTGTAAGAACCGCAAGGGTTAATGAAGTGCCTAGAGTAGCCACTAGAGGGAGCTACAGTTACAACTATATAAGGCAGTGATGCTGAGCCTTGTGGGAGAGTGTGTGCAGGAGTTAGCGAGAGGGAGTCAGAAGGACAAATAGTGTGAGTGAGAGCAGATCATAGAGCAGATCATGGGGCAGCACGGTAGCATGGTGGTTAGCATAAATGCTTCACAGCTCCAGGGTCCCAGGTTCGATTCCCAGCTGGGTCACTGTCTGTGTGGAGTCTGCACGTCCTCCCCGTGTGTGCGTGGGTTTCCTCCGGGCGCTCCGGTTTCCTCCCACAGTCCAAAGATGTGCGGGTTAGGTGGATTGGCCATGCTAAATTGCCCGTAGTGTCCTAAAGAGTAAGGTTAAGGGGGGGGGCTGTTGGGTTACGGGTATAGGGTGGATACGTGGGTTTGAGTAGGGTGATCATTACTCAGCATAACATCGAGGGCCGAAGGGCCTGTTCTGTGCTGTACTGTTCTATGTTCTATGGTTTACATCAGTATTAAGATTGGCTGGAGATAAGTGTAGTTTGAATGTTAATAATCAACTGTGAATTCTTTAGTGTGTGTCAAATCCAAATTAGTAGTGTTAATAAATTTATAGCTTTGTTTAAGTTCAAGCTATTGTGTGGTCTTTGTGAACACTACGCAAACCATCCTGAATTGAGCAACATGAAGACCTGCAACTTTTCCTGGTCACATGCGCCAACTGTCAGATGTGCACTTAGCTGTTATTTATCCATCGGGCATTATATCCATTTGGTGCAGTAAGGGTTAAAAGTCGGGTTTTCTGCGTGTTTGACCGCTGCGGTATTGTTTATAAAAATCCTGGTTTGCAAGACAGCTCGGCTTTTTCCGAGCTAGAGGCGCAATTAAAGCATCATAAAAGGTTGGGCTAATGGATTTTTGTTTATATTAAAAGGGTTCCACGTGGAGTCGTTACTTGGAGACATTGTGTTCAGTTAGTAAGATGGCATAGTAAATGGGAGGAGCCAAGGGCTGAAGCAGTTGAGGTTAAGCGGCTGATTTAGCACACTGGGCTAAATCGCTGGCTTTTAAAGCAGACCAAGGCAGGCCAGCAGCATGGTTCAATTCCCGTACCAGCCTCCCCGAACAGGCGCCAGAATGTGGCGACTAGGGGCTTTTCACAGTAACTTCATTGAAGCCTACTCGTGACAATAAGCGATTTTCATTTCATTTCAGTTTCAGATTGGGGTGGGAACCGAGGTCAAGTTTCAAGACAACTCTACACAGCACGTATTCCTGAGTGCGAACAGTATTTAAAAGTGGATTGAGTTCTAAGATGGTTCTGTTCCCTGAGTCGAAATAAAGATAGTAGTTAAGGGTTATTACATCAGGGATGTCACAGTGGCACAGTGGTTAGCACTACTGCCTCATGGCATGAGGACCTGAGTTCGATCCCGGCCCTGGGTCACTGTCTACATGGAGTTTGCACATTCCTCTTGTGAGTGCCTGGGTCTCACCCCCACAACTCAAAGATGTGTAGGGTTGGGTGGATTGGTCAGGCTGAATTGGGTACTTTAAAAAATTTTTTAAAGGGTTATTGTTTAACAATTGATTGTTTAAGGGGTAATTGTCAGCTATTATCTTGTGTGATGCTAAAGATATGTTAATACTGTGCTCGTAATAAAGTTTATGGCAAGTATTCCTGGGTTGGCTAACTGTATTTAAAAGTGGTTTTTGACTAGAGATGGGTTCTGCTTGAGTGGCGATAAAAGATACCAATTCAGAATAAGTGTTTCATTGTCATAGTCATTGTTTCACTGGAAAGTATAAGTTACTCTCTTTCTGATGTTAAAGTTAGTAATAGAGTGTTATTAATAAAGTTTATTTGAATAAACCATATCCCTATTACTTGATGAGATCACTCCTGGAGCAAGGAATCCTTTCCTCAAAGATTTACAAAATTAAACTAAAATATTGGTGTTTCTGTCCAGTCTCCGAGCCACTGTTGGGGTACGGTCTGGGATCGTAGCAAAGGCACCAAGAGGGTGCAGAAAAGACTCAGGTGAATGGTTTCAGGGATGAGGAGACTTCAGTTCCGTGGATAGAGAAGCTGGGACTGTTCACCTGGGGGAGGAGAAGGTTGGGAGGGGGTTGGATTGAGATGGTTCAATATCATGAGAGGTCTGTACAGAGTGGACGGGGAGAAGTGGCTCCCTTTGATCAGGGGATGACCAACCAGAGGACACAGATTTAAAGCGATGGGCGAAAAGTACCAGGGCGGGGATTAGGAAACGCGTTTTTTATGTAGCGAGTGGTTAGGACCCGGAATGCGCTGCCTGAGATTGCCGTGGAGGAAGATTCAATTGGGGCTTTCGAAAAGGGAGTTATTTGAGGAGAAAATATTTGTCGGGCAAGGTGGTAAAGGCGAGAGAGTGGAGCTAAAATCTTGCATGGAAATGATGGGCTGAATGGCTTGCCTTTGCGCTGCAACCACTCGATGATCAATAATTCTACGTTTAATGGTGGGGGGGGGATGGGGAGAGGGGGGGTCGTCTTCGGGCTGCTGAAGACCCAGCGACCAATGATGAAGGGATTAACATCGCGGATGATGAAGATCGCAGAGTTGGGAGGAGCGCGAAAATCCCAGAGGGCTGTGGGGCCAGAGAAGGCCATGGCGCCAGCGAGGTGTGGGGGTGCTGGGGGGGGTGGTGGAGGGATTTGAAAGCGGAGGATTCTAAAAGCCAGATCCCGCTTGACCGGGAAGGGGTCGTGCACAGGCGGGTGATGGGTTAAAAGCTCAGGGCCTGGACGTGCGGATGGATGGGGAGCCCGGGGGGGTTGGAAAAATCCAAACGGAGCTCACGAAAGGATGGATGAGGGCTTCCACAGTGGAAGAGCTGAGGCCGAGGCAATATGGTGCAGGCGGGACGTCAGTAGTCTCGATGAAGGCGGGGGTGGGTTTGTGGTTGGCAGGTCTTCACGCGTTGACATTCCAAGGTTACCAGTCCAGAGGCGTTAAACTACGAATTTCAATATAATGGAATGTTACGCTACCTCCACATAGTGCCGTTTGCACGTCGAAGACGGCAGCAAATCAAAATGCCGGAAATGGAGTTTCAGAGCGAATCCTCGTGGGACGTGGATGTCCCAGGTGTAGCTTCCCTTGTGGTAGTAATTAGTCAGGTAGATCTCACCGAATAAACCAGAGTGGTTTGAATCCGCCATTGCACTGGCGATTAAACCCCGCAACACGAGCAAACCCCTGGGTAGAACGAGGGGGGGGGGGGGGGGGGGGGGGGAGAGAGAAAGAGATTTAATTAATTGAGGTGGACAACACAACTCCCCTCCCCCACACCTGCTGACATTTTGGTTCAGTTAGTTAAGCTTCCTTTGATGTTTTGTTTTAGTTACAATGCCGCACCGCATTCTGTAAATGAGCCAGCCAAATCAAGAAAGGGTTTGGGGCCTAGTTTCGAACTTCACCCTTTGGCGTGGAATTCAATTTATACCGTTCAGGACGGTTTTCCATCAAAACGACTGGGCAGCGACCAGGGCAGACCCACAGAATATAACCTCGGTTGCTTTAACGACCCAGGGACGCCCGGGTTAATTATTGCCTCTCCAGCCCAGCTGAGTCACAACAGAGTATGGTCAGGCCCTCTGATCTTGCTGGTGTCGGCATCATTGCACGAGCCGTTTTTCCCCAGCAAGGGGGCTTGCTGGGGACCGAGGATTCATCCCCAAAGTAGGCCCGCTCACTTCTAAAGGGAAGGGTTTCACCACCTTCCCGGGAACGGTCAGCGTTCCCGCATCGCACTCACCACCACGGCAACAATCTCAGGATCATGGCGACAGGGGAGCTTGTCTTCAGTTTCAGCTGCCGATCAGCGGGAAACAGCAGTTTGCAGGGGTCAAGGGGCCAGCGTTTAATCTTCAACTAAGATCAACAGGCAAAATATTTTTGGATTGCACGGCTGTTGATTCGGAGCCTCCCCGTCGTTCAGTCAACAAACAAGTTTAGGGTAGCACGGTAGCACTGTGGATAGCACAATCGCTTCACAGCTCCAGGGTCCCAGGTTCGATTCCCGGCTTGGGTCACTGTCTGTGCGGAGTCTGCACATCCTCCCCGTGTGTGCGTGGGTTTCCTCCGGGTGCTCCGGTTTCCTCCCACAGTCCAAAGATGTGCAGGTTAGGTGGATTGGCCATGATAAATGCCCCATTAGACTTGCGGGAGGAAACCGGAGCACCCGGAGGAAACCCACGCAGACACGGGGAGGACGTGCACATCTCCGGACAGACAGTGTCCCAAGCCGGGAATCGAACCCACGGACTACGGCGCTGTGAAGCAATTGTGCTAACAACTGCCCTCACCTTACCCAAAAAGGTAAATGGAAATTGATTGAATGTCAGTTTGCTCGGGAGGTTTAGGATTGAGTGGAGGATGAGAAATTGCACAGTTGTGAGGAAGGAACGGGGCATGGGGGAGGGTGCAATCTAACCCTAACCTCTGACCCTGAACCCTAACCCCTGACCCCGAACCCTAACCCCTGACCCCGAACCCTAACCCCTGACCCCTAACCCGAACCTCAAACATAACCCCAAAGACTGTGGAACAATCTGTAAAGAAACCCTGATTGAACGTTGGAAGCTTGTTCAAAGTTGAGTTACTGGCCGCAGGATTCCCAGCCCCCAGTTTGCTATTGGGGGGTGGGGGGGCAGGGGGGCAGTATTTAAATGGCTAGGTCCAGTTCAGTTTCTGATCGATGGAAGCCCCCAGGGTGCGAATGGTGAGGGGGGGGATTCAGCCGTGGTAACGCCGTCGCATGCCAGGATTATTCGCCCCTCTCTTGTTGGGGGCAGCCTATCACTGAAATGAATGAGGCCACTTGGCCAGCCGTTCCCGGGCCAGCCCTCTGGCGGGGGTGGGGTGACCAATGCGCCACACTCCCCACTCCTCCCCCCCCCCCCCCCCCCCCCACAAAAGTTTGCTCTCCAAGGATTTACCCGCTCATCCGTTTGGAAAGGTGTGATTAAGTCTGGCCAGGGATGTTTGATCACGAGTCACGACATCACAAATTCCTCACCATCTCCCCGGCTATTTAACGGCACATCGCCATTTATTTTGGTCTCGGCGGGGAGGGGGGGAGGGGGGGGGGGGGGGGGGTGGTTTCTCTCTGCCTGGACCGCACTCGGAGGGAATGGCTGCTCACGGGACAGGGCGGCATTTTGGTTGGCAGACCCAATCGTCTAACCCCCTTTTCAGCCCCCCCCCACCCCTATTTTATTGACTCCCCCACCCCTTCTAATTGACGAGACCCCCCCCCCCCCCGGGGCCTGACCACTGGCAGTGCCAGAGTGCCCGGACGGCATGCCAAGGTGCCCGGTGCTGGGGTGAGGGGGGTTCTGAGGAACGTGTTGGAAGATGGAATGTGGGGAGGGTGCGAGGTGGCAGCCAGTGGATTGGGGAGGGGGGGGGGGGGGGGGTTGGAATTTGAGGGGTGCCAGGCAGGACTGATGCCAGGAGAGAGAGGTGGTAACGTACCCTTGCAGCTCGATGGAGGTTGTTGATCTCCTGCCTACAGTGGATGGCGGTCCTCCTGGTCACTCTGTCCGCACTGCCAGCCACTTCCAGGCGGCATTGTTGACCCCGCTGCTGGTTCCCCGACCCCCCCCCCCCCCCCCCTCAGCGAAGCAGGGTGCCCCGCCTTTCATCCATAACGTCAAGAAGCCCTGTGAGGTCGCCAGCCCAAAAGTAAGGAGCAGGTCTGCCCGTTGCCGTGCTAACCGCTGTGCCATCCTGCTGTTCGCGATTGAATTGCGGAATTCAGGAGGAACACCTTTGTCCGGAGAGAGTGAGAATGCGGAATTCGCCCCCACAGGTGCATCATCGAATTTACAGTGCAGAAGGAGGCCATTCGGCCCATCGAGTCTGCACCGTCTCTTGGAAAGAGCACCCCACCCAAGGTCAACACCTCCACCCTATCCCCATAACCCAGTAACCCCACCCAACACTAAGGGCAACTTTGGACACCAAGGACAATTTATCACGGCCAATCCACCTAACCCGCACATCTTTGGACTGTGGGAGGAAACCGGAGCACCCGGAGGAAACCCACGCACACAAGGGGAGAACGTGCAGACTCCGCACAGACAGTGGCCCAAGCCGGGAATCGAACCTGGAGCTGTGAAGAAATTATGCTAACCACTGTGCGGCCGTGCTGCTCACGATCGGCCTGGCGCGGAGCGTCATTTGGGCCTCTCGTGGGATTCACCCGTTGAGCCTGGCCCCTTGCCGGGCACAGCCGTGTAGCTGAATCACGTCCCACACACGCTACCGCGTTGACCCCGCTCCCTCGCCCCCGGAGGATTACGGTTCACACTCTTTAGAGCGTTGGATCTTTGCAGTTTGTGCGAGCTTTGCTGTGGGCAAAATGGCCGATCTCTTCTCCTACCTTACCTTAGAACAGCGACCACACTCGGCCAAAAAAAAAACAAACCCTCATTGGCTGTCGAGCCCTTTGGGCTGTCCGGGAGTGGGGCCATCGAAGAGAAAGCCTTTATTGATGTGGGAATCAGCCAGCGAGACGTGGGTTGGTGCGGTAGAGGGGTGTAGCGCGAGAGCATTGCCAACAGTTTGGGTTGGGAGTGTGAGACGTTGTCATTTGCAAGACAATAAATTGTAAAAACGTCGGACAACGGAGCTCTCTGACTGAAAACGTTTGCCCTGGCTAACTTTCATGATTTTGAGGGCTATTGCTGAAGAGCGAGACAGACTATTGAAGCTTCTCCGTGCCAACGTGCTTCTCAGAACTTGGGCCATACGACACAGCGATTGGTGGACCATATCGAACCACACATCCCCTTGGTTGTTCACCAGAGGACGCCCATGCCCCGCCGGCCGGTGTTTGCAAATCTCAGAACCTAAAGTCTTCACGTCAGATGCGATTCTGCAATTGGACAGCACCTCCTGAGCAATCCCAAGTGCGCTCTGAATTACACAAACAGGCAGTTAAGTCGCAAGCGGCTCATTTATGCCTGTCGGATGCTATTGATATGTCGGGGGGTTTGGTGTTGTGGGGCTATTATCACTGTTCCAGAGACCCAGAGCAAGATCTGGGGACCCGGGTTCAAATCCCACTATAGCCAGAAGTGAAATTTGCTTTCAGTAAAAAAAAAAAAAATCTGGAATTGAAAGTCTGATTGTCAATTGCCATAAAAAACCATCTGGTTCATTGGTGTCTTCTGGGAAGGAAATCTACCATTCTTCTGTGGTCTGGCCCACATGTGACTCCAGATCCGGCAACATGGTTGACTCGGAAAGGCCCTCTGCGATGGGCAAACTAACGATGCCACGTCCGGTAAATATGATTTTTTTTTAAATAAGGAGGGACCCTCCCCCCCCCCACACACACACACACACACACACACCCTGCCATCTGCAAGAAAGAGGAACACGTCCAGACATTGAACCTTTCTTGAATGAAGCGAGGGGTGGGGGGGGGGGGGGCATTAGTTCCCTGGTACATTCTCCATGGAAACGCCTTGACCAATTAGAATGGACCTGCAAGCCAATCAGCACCCTTTACCCAAATTGCCGTGAGCACTTGAAATTTGGCTTTCTTGCATTTGCCCCGCTGAGTGCGAGATGCAAAACTTTGGCGGGCTGTGCGTTTCTTTCGGCAACGCGCCGGCCCAACAACCCGCAAGCTGGAAAACGCGCGTTTACATTCAGACATTCAAACTGGGTGGCGTTTGGCACTTTTTAATGGGTGTGTTGGTATGCACGGTTTGAAAGGCTAATTCTTTCTCATGATGTCTCCTATCCAGTCCAGGTAATTGGACACTTTTGTGTAGAACCCAAAAGTGCCGCATCTGATACCCCAGGAGACGATGCCGCCCACAAAGAACTCGTTCTGTCTGGGGCTGGGGAGGGCAAACACAAATGCCCCCCCGCTGTCGCCCTGGCAGCTGTCTGACCCTCTCCCGTCGCCGGCGCAGATCATATTGTCGGTGATGAGCATCCGGCGGTCCGCGCTTCGGTTGCGGCACTCGTCCAGCTCCCGCACAGGCAGCCGCACAAACAGGAGGTCGGTGGGCAGCGTGTCGTTCTCCGTGATGCCCCAGCCGGAGACCAGTCCCACCTTGTTGACGGGCAGCGCGTGCTGGGGGCCCCCGGCGGGGAGGCAGACGGGCGAGAGATCGGGGCCCAGTCGGACCTTGGATCGGAGTCTGACCAGGGCAATGTCGTTGTCGTAGCTACCGCCTGCGGCATTGGGCTGCTTGTAACCGGGGTGGATGAACACCTGGCTGTGGAGCAGCCTCGTCGCGTGATCCAGGCGCCGGGTATTCGTGATGCCCGCCAACATGGACAAGCTGGATGTCTCGTGAACGACGTGGGCGGCGGTGAGGACCCACTGGTCTGAAATAAGTGCCCCCGCGCCGATCGGGAACTGGAAGAGGACCTGCCAGGGAAAGTTGCCCCTCTCTGCCACCGAGCCCTTGAGAATCCTCTCCTGGAAGGTGACGGGGTTACTCGGCTTCCCGCACACTGTAACACACACGAGAGCAAAGGTTAGAGCCGCTGCTGATACATCCTCTCCATTAAATCTCTCCCCACCACCCCCCCACCTCCACCACCCGCCACCCCCAACCTGGGCGAATGCACGCGGATTGGATAGATTGGAAAAGCTGGGGCCATGTTTCTTGGAGAAGGGAAGGTGGAGAGATTGGGTCGAGGTGAGGCCGGGGGGGTGGGGGGGGGGGGGGGGGGGGGGCGCCCTATGGGTCATCTATGTGCAGACCCACAAGGGATGGGAGAGGTTCTAAAGGAATATTTCTCGTCAGTACTTACTGTTGAGAAAGGCCTCGAATGTTTAGGGAAATTGGGGAAATAAAAAGTGATGTCTTGAGGTGTGTACATATTACAGAGAAGGAGGGATTAAAGTGCATCGAGATAGATAAATCCCCAGGACCGGATGAAATGTATCCCAGGACGCTGTGGGAGGCGAGGGAGGAAATTGCTGGCCCCTTAGCTGAGATATTTGAATCATCGACAGCCACAGGAGAGGTACCTGAAGATTGGAGAGTAGCAAATGTTGTGCCCGTGTTTAAGAAGAGCGGTAGGGATAAGCCTGGGAACTACAGACCAGTGAGCCTTACTTCTGTAGTATGTAAGTGGTTAGAAGATATTCTGAGGGACAGGATCTACAGGCATTTAGACAGGCAAGGGCTAATTAGGGACAGTCAGCCTGGCTTTGTGAGGGGAAAGTCATGTCTCACGAATTTGATTGAGTTTTTTGAAGGGGTAACCAAGAAGGTAGATGAGGGCAGTGCGGTCGATGTTGTCTACATGGACTTTAGCAAGGCCTTTGACAAGGTATCGCATGGTAGGTTGTTGCAAAAGGTTAAAGCTCATGGAATCCAGGGCGAGGTAGCCAATTGGACACAGAATTGGCTTGGCGACCGAAGCCAAAGGGTGGTTGTGGAGGATGGTTTTTCAAACTGGAGGCTTGTGACCAGCGACGTGCCTCAGGGATCGGTGCTGGGTCACTGTTATTTGTTATATATATTACTGATTTGGATGAGAATGTAGGAGGCATGATTGGAGGCATCGTGGACATTGAAGGTTATTAAGATTGCAACAGGATCTTGACCAATTGGGCCAGTGGGCCAATGGCAGATGGAGTTTAATTTGGATAAATGTGAGGTGATGCATTTTGGTCGATCAAATCAGGGCAGGACCTGCTCAGTTAATGGGTAGGGAGTTGGGCAGAGTTACAGAACAAAGGGATCTCGGGGTACAGGTTCATAACTCCTTGAAGGTGGAGTGGCAGGTGGACAGGGTGGTGAAGAAGGTGAGGTTTTATCGGCCAGAATATTGAATACAGGAGTTGGGACGTCTTGTTGAAGTTGTACAAGACATCGGTCAGACCACACATGGAATACTGTGTTCAGATCTGGTCACCCTATTATAGAAAGGATATTGTTAAACTAGAAAGAGTGCAGAAGAGATTTACGAGGATGCTACCAGGATTTGATGGTCTGAGTTATAAGGAAAGGCTGGATAGGCTGGGACTTTTTTCCCTGGAGCGTAGGAGGCTTAGGGGTGATCTTATAGAGGTCTATAAAATAATGAGGAGCATCGATAAGGTAGAGTCAACATCTCTTCCCAAAGGTAGAGGAAGCTAGAACTAGAGGGCAAAGGTTGAAGGTGAGAGGGGAGAGATACAAAAGAGACCAGAGGGGAAATTTCTTCACACAGAGGGTGGTGAGCGTCTGGAACGAGCTGCCAGAGGCAGTGGTAGAGTCGGGTACAATTTTGTCCTTTAAAAAGCAGTGAGACAATTACATGGGCAGGGTGGGTATAGAGGGATATGGGCCAAATGCGGGCAATTGGGGCTAGCTTAGTGATAGATCTGGGCGGCATGGACAAGCTGGGCCGAATGGCCTGTTTCCCTGCTGTAAACATCTAATTGTCTATGACTCTATGACTCTATGGCTCAAGAAGCGCTGGAGGGGGGGGAGGAGTAACGATCTCATCCCGGGAGGGTTCAGGATCGGGAATGCGCTGCTCGAGAGGGTGGTGGGGGCAGGCTCAGTCGGGGGGGGGGGGGGGGGGGGGGAAGGGGATGGTTAGGCGGGTGCGGGGGGGGGGTGGGGTGATGACATGAGGCGACTTGCTCCCCCCCCCCCCCCCCGGAGAGCTGGCAGACTCAGTCGAAGGCTGAATGGCCTGCGAGCGTGCAGTAAGAACTCTGCTCAATGGAACCCCAGCAAGCTGTTAAGTCCCTGATGCCCAAGTGGGGAGCGACGTGCCTTCTACAGGGAGCAGAAGGGCAAGGGGAGGCCATTCAGCCCATCGCGCCCGTTCCGTCATTCAACCCAACCAGGTTTTGTATTTAAAGAAATTTCTCCCCCCCCCCCCCCCCCACAATAGTGACCCTGCACTGTGCCACAACCGAGAGATCATGCTGACAAACTTGTGAATTGGGAACATAAGTAGGCCACTCGGCCCCTCGAGCCTACTCAGTCATTCAATGAGAACCTGGCTGACCTGATTGTACAAGTTACCTCACCTGAACTAGAAGCAGAGGAGCAGGAGAAGACCATTTGGCCCTCGAACCTGTTCTGCCCACGTCCAGTAAGATCATGGCTGACCTATGATCTAATTCCATTTACCTGCCTCTGCAGGTGGGTTAACTACCTCAGTTTCAAAATTTGATCTTGCATCAATTGCCTTTTTGCGGAAGGAAGTTTCAATCCTACTTTCGTCCTTTCCATGTGGCTAAGTGTTTCCTCATTCCATTCCTGAAAGGTCTGACTCCGATCTTTCGGCAATCACTCCCACTCCTGAATTCCCCAACCAGCAAAATCAAATCCTACTCCCCCATCTGGCCTATCCGTTCTCCCGCTGTCTCAGAAACATTCATCAAATCATCCCCTCACCTTCTACGTTCCAGGGAAGACATTGATCAAAATTGCTGGAAAAGTCATGTTTCAAAAGCTTTTCGTAAGCAGGAACCCATTCTCTGCAAACAAAAGCAACATGTTCAAGCCTAGTGCCTGTTTTTTTTTTAATCGCCCTGGAGCTTGGGGAGCCTATCGGTCCCCCGTCGGTTTCCCCATGGCAACACCTCAGCCAGTCAGAGTCAACTAATCAGCGTCCTCGTTCCCCCCCCCCCCCCCCCCCCCCCCCCCCGTCCCAGTTGTCGTGAGCATTTGAAATTTGGTACTCTTGCATTTGTCCCGATGTGAAATTCGGGACAATTCCTGGATTTCCCGGCGGCGTGGGGTGGCTTCAGTGGGGAATCCCGTTGACAAAGCGGCGGGAGCGGAGAATCCCGCCACCAGTCAATGGCACGTCGCCCCTTTTGTTTGCCTCTGATGAGTGTGAGACGAAAAGCTTCGACAGCACATCTCTTTTCAGCAAGATTCGACGGTTGGTGCACAAAGCCACAGTTATTATTAATGACTGCCTTTTGAATAACCCGTACCTGGAATGCACTTTGGGAGAATTTGTTCTGATCCAGAACTCTCCCACACGCCATCAGCACTGCAGGAACGTTTTCCTGCCAAGAGAACAGAGCACATTTGTCAATCGAGACATTCAATAAATCGTGACGCCGATTCAGTTTAACACGCACAGTGGAGCCTTCCGTCTTCTGCATTTTCTTGGAATATTCCAGTGACCGTGTTCCAGGCTCCTGCCTGGCACTCGTAACAACCTTGGTCTTGATGAGGTTGGCCAGGTGGCACAGCGATAGCACTGCCCAGGCCCAAGCAGTTAACTCAGCCCAAAAGAACAAAGAACAAAGAAAAGTACAGCACAGGAACAGGCCCTTCGGCCCTCCAAGCCCGTGCCGACCATGCTGCCCGTTAACCTAAACCCTTCTACACTTCCTGGGGTCTGTATCCCTCTATTCCCATCCTATTCATGTATTTGTCAAGATGCCCCTTAAATGTCACTATCGTCCCCGCTCCCACCCCCTCCTCCAGCAGCGAGTTCCAGGCACCCACTACCCTCTGTGTAAACAAACTTGCCTCGTACATCTCCTCTAAACCTTGCCCCTCGCACCTTAAACCTATGCCCCCTAGTAATTGACCCCTCTACCCTGGGGAAAAGCCTCTGACTATCCACTCTGTCTATGCCCCTCATGATTTTGTAGACCTCTATCAGGTCGCCCCTCAACCTCCATCGTTCCAGTGAGAACAAACCGAGTTTATTCAACCGCTCCTCATAGCTAATGCCCTCCATACCAGGCAACATCCTGGTAAATCTCCTCTGCACCCTCTCTAAAGCCTCCACATCCTTCTGGTAGTGTGGCGACCAGAATTGAACACTATACTCCAAGTGCGGCCTAACTAAGGTTCTATACAGCTGCAACATGACTTGCCAATTCTTACACTCAATGCCCCGGCTGATGAAGGCAAGCTTGCCGAATGCCTTCTTGACTACCTTCTCCACCTGTGTTGCCCCTTTCAGTGACCTGTGGACCTGTACGCCTAGATCTCTCTGGCTGTCAATACTCTTGAGGGTTCTACCATTCACTGTATATTCCCCACCTGCATTAGACCTTCCAAAATGCATCACCTCATATTTGTCCGGATTAAACTCCATCTGCCATCTCTCCGCCCAAGTCTCCAAACGATCTAAATCCTGCTGCATCCTCTGGCAGTCCTCATCGCTATCCGCAATTCCACCAACCTTTGTGTCGTCTGCAAACTTACTAATCAGATGGTGGAGGTTGCCAGCAGGGCACTGCAGACAAATGTGAGCATGTCCCACCAAGGCAAGGCGAAGTCTCACCCACGGACGCATCAGTTTCGCTGATGACAGACTTCTCAGCCTCTCAGTTGCAGCAAAGCAGCGTTCCCAGCTCCGCACTGGCACTGGTGAGTCCAATGTTGGATTTGCGGTATAAAATCCAACAGAGATGGTGTCGCGGCGGCACAGTGGGTTAGCACTGCTGCCTCACGGCGCCAGGGAGCCGGGGTCCGAATTCCGGCCTCGGTTCACTGCCCGTGTGGAGCCTGCACCTTCTCCTCCGTGTGTGCGTGGGTTTCCTCCGGGTGCTCCGGTTTCCTCCCACAGCCCAAAGACGTGCAGGTTAGGGTGGATTGGCCAGAATCAATGCACTTGGGGATAGGGTGGGGGCAGACTCAATGGGCTGAATGGCCTCCTTCTGCACTGCAGGGATTCTATGGCCTCTCCCGCAAAGACTGATCTCTTCATGGTGACCTTCTGCTAGACATCTGCTATTTTTGGTTTAATTTCCACAATGTATCTTACGCGTTATTTGGGAGTTCTCATACCAACTGTCTGTTTTCTTTATATTTATTTTTAGGATGTGGATATCGCTGGCGAGGCCCAGCATTTATTGCCCATCCCTAATTGCCCCTCGAGGAGGTGGTGGATGAGCCGCCTCCTTGAGCCGCTGCAGTCCCATGTGGTGTAGGTACTCCCACTGTGCTGTTAGGGAGGGAGTTGCAGGATTTTGCCCCCAGCGACAGTGAAGGAACGGCCGATACATTTCCCAGTCGGGACGGTGAGTGACTGGGAGGGGAACCTCCAGGTGGGTGGGGTTCCCAGGTATCTGCTGCCCTTGTCTTTCTAGATGGTAGAGGTGGTGGGTTTGGAAGGTGCTGCCTAAGGAGCCTTGGTGAGTTGCTGCGGTGCATCTTGTAGACGGTACACACGGCTGCCACTGTGCGTCGGTGGGGGAGGGAGTGAATGTTTGTGGAAGGGGAGCAATCAAGCGGGGCTGCTTTGTCCTGGATGGTGTTGAGCTTCTTGAGTGTTGTTGGAGCTGCGCTCATCCAGGCAAGTGGAGAGTCCCCATCACACTCCTAGAACATAGAACAGTACAGCACAGAACAGGCCCTTCGGCCCTCAATGTTGCGCCGAGCCATGATCACCCTACTCAAACCCACGTATCCACCCTATACCCGTAACCCAACAACCCCCCCCATTAACCTTACTTTAATTAGGACACTACGGGCAATTTAGCATGGCCAATCCACCTAACCCGCATATCTTTGGACTGTGGGAGGAAACCGGAGCACCCGGAGGAAACCCACGCACACACGGGGAGGACGTGCAGACTCCACACAGACAGTGACCCAGCCGGGAATCGAACCTGGGACCCTGGAGCTGTGAAGCATTTATGCTAACCACCATGCTACCCTGCTGCCCCTGACTTGTGTCCGTGTAGATGGTGGACAGGCTTTGGCGGGGGGGGTCAGGAGGTGAGTCCTGGATGGTTCTGATCTTCTCCAGTGCGCATAAGGTGATAAGCCGGAAGGCCCCTCACAATCGTGACCGCCACGTGATCAAACCTCCGCTCACCCACCACATCGCCACAGGGACCAGCCCCAGCCTGGCCCACGGACGTGCAGCATTGTCGGGGATAGCTCTCGTTGGGGAAGATTTTGAGCTTGACCCTGAAGCTGATGTTATGGAGGGCCCGGCCCTTATGGAAAAGGGGATCGGATGATTGTTTGAAGGGGGAAGGTTTGCAGTCCTTTGCAGGGAAAGGTGGTAGATGGGATGAAGTGAGTTGTTCCTGTATAGAGCCAACATGGACAAGCTGGGTTGAATGGCCTCCCTCTGGACTGTAACCATTCGGTGCGTCTACAGTAAACTATAATCGTTAAGCGTGGGTGAATATTATATCAATGGCACCCAATGTTTTTCAGAAATTTGCTTCCCTCTTCAAAGACACATATTCTTCTGTTACATATAATCTACTCACGGTATTTGTCCGAGTCTAGTTGGTAATAGGGCTCATTGCACTGGTACTGAATTTCCGATCTGTAGGTGGTTACATTCGCCTCAGTAATGAATCCAACGCCCCCATTGTCAATCAAAGGCGGCATCGAGCAATCCACAACTGAAGACAAGAACAAAGAAATGAAGATGGTCGTCTTGTCATCGAGTTAATCCAACTGGATCCGCTGGCGTCGGTCTTTCAGCAGGGTCCTGTCTCCTGTCGCCACCACCCCCCCCCCCCCCCACCCCCCCGCCCCACGCACCCGCTGATCTGCATTGGCTCCCGGTCTGCCTCAATTTGAAACCTCTCGAATCCCGCCACGGCCTCGCAACACCCCCTTCCCCCCTGTCCACCTCCCTACCTGTTGTAATTCCCTCCAGCCCCACAACCCTCCGAGATCTCTGCCCCCCCCCCCCCCCCCACCCACTTCGATTCCGGCACTCTCGAGCAATCGCCGATTCCCCGGCGCTCCGCCATTGGCGGCCGGGCCTTCACCCGCCCGGGGGCCCCAAGCTGCGGAATCCCCTCCCTAAGCGTCCCCGCCTCTCTGTAGTTCCTCCAAGACCCTCCTTTATCTCTTTACGCGGCAAGGGTTCGCATTGCGTTTGACGGCGCTCCTGGTGGGGGGGGTGGGTATAGAAATGCAAGCCGCCACTGGCATTTCAGCCGATGCCACCTGTTCCTTGCCCCTCGAGAGGGTGGCGGTGAGCCCACCTGCTTGAACTGCTGTCGCCCTTTGAGGTGTAGGTACATCCTCGGAGCTTGGTTCAAGCGAGCGACTTGCCCGGCCATTTTAGCGGGGCAGGGCAGTGACGGCTTTTCAGAAGCTCTTACGGCAATCAATAAGGGGATTTATTTACTGTGGGATTCCCCACTCTGAGTCCCGATTGGTCCCCCAAGCCAGGTGACCCTTACTCTGCTGTGTTCCCCTGAAAGGGACAATCACCACAGGCGGTCAACCACAGTTCTGGCAGTCACACGTAGGCCTGACCGGGTAAGGATGGCCGATTTCTTTCCCGAATGGGGCATTAGTGAAGCAGATAGGTTTTTCCCCACAGTTTTGTGATCGCCCTGACCCAGGGGAGATGAATGCAGTGACACTGGGCGGGATTCTTCCGCAATCGGCAGGGCGGGCAACTCCGGCGGGACGAAGTGGCGTGAGCCACTCCGGCGTCGGGCCGGCGCAAAGGTGCGGAATCCTCCGCACCTTCAGGGACTAGGCCCTCCCCGGAGTGGTTTGTGCAGCGCCGGCCGGCGGGAAAGGGGCCTGGAGCCATGTCAACCGGCGCCGAAGGGCCTCCGCCGGCCGGCGCGAGTTGGCGTGTGCGCGGGAGCGTCAGCGTGTGCTGGCGTCATCCCCACGCCCGCGCAGAGGGCTTCGTTTACGCACCAGGAATGGCGGACCGGTACAGCCTCTGGTGCGGAAGGATAGATTTCCCCCATGGCACAGGCCCGCCCGCGGATCGGTGGGCCCCGATCGCGGGCCAGGCCACCGTGGGGGCACCTCCCGGGACCAG
This sequence comes from Scyliorhinus canicula, assembly GCF_902713615.1. Lineage (NCBI taxonomy): Eukaryota > Metazoa > Chordata > Chondrichthyes > Carcharhiniformes > Scyliorhinidae > Scyliorhinus > Scyliorhinus canicula. The sequence goes on from NC_052174.1 coordinate 11,599,763, forward strand.
ATCCCCCCACGTTCCCCCCCCCCCCTCCCAGCAAGAATCCCGGAGGCCGCCCGTGGCACCAGGTCCTGCCGGTAAGAGACCTACTCCAATTTACGCCGGCGCGACAGGCAAAAGACGGGCCATCGCGGGCCGGAGAATTCGGGCAGCCCTGGGGCCCGTTGAGTCGCGCCGGACCCCGCCATTCTCCGAGGCGGTGTGGCGCGACTCACTCCAGGCCGATTTCTGGGGGGCCGGAGAATTCGGAGGACGGTGGGGGGGGTCGGAGAATCCCACCCCTTGCTTCACAGACTAGAGATAGCTATGTGTTCTTAAATTTCAGTAACTTGATAAGGAAGATATTCCCAATGATGCAGAAAGCACTTACGCTGACAACTGTATCCGGGAGTCTTCCAAGTTCCATCCAGTTGACATTCCGCAAAAAAATTGGGAATTGTCTTCAATCCCTAAGGGAAATGTTACAACAACGTGTTAGAAAAAACTGCCCTCGCATATCAGTCACTGTATTAATAAATTCACTCAGATTCTCATCCTGGATATCCTCCAGTGCCGAAGGAGGTCATTCGGCCCATCGACTCTGCACCGACCCTTGGAAAGCGCACTCTAGCTTTTGAACACTAGGGGCATTTTATCATGGCCAATCCACTTAACCTGCACATCTTTGGACACTAAGGGCAATTTATCACGGCCAATCCACCTAACCGACCCATCTTTGGGCTGTGGGAGGAAACCGGAGCACCCGGAGGAAGCCCACGCACACACGGGGAGAACGTGCAGACTCCGCACAGTGACCCGAGGGACTCGGGTTCAATTCTGGCCTGGGTGGACTGCCTGAGGGGAACCGATGCCGATGAGGAATGGGAAAATTGACCTGCTTACCTCGACTATTTCGTAGCCTCGTTCACAAGTGACCTTCACTGTGTCTCGGAAATGGAACTGGAGCCACAAGGGCTCCAAGAGGCTATTCGATAAAACACGATTGGGACAAGATGTCTGCACCTCTGTCGGCAAAACACAACAGAATCAATTCAACCCGAACGATACCCAAAAAAAAAACGTGAGGTTGCCGTGACCGAAGAACTGGGAAAGCGGGATGAAAGAGCTCGTCCGCGACGCAGAGGAAAACTCACTCACTGGGATGAAAAGGATAACATCATCAGAGCGGCTGGTCAACGTTCCGAGGTTATTCCGTGAGGGAATTGACTGGCCGCTTGAGGGGAAATACTCTTGGAGGGGCCAGACAGATCGAGCAGAGGACTGGGGCCCGATGGGATGGCTCTCCAGGGAGGCGGCGTTAGGCT